>NC_058080.1:180981771-181171771 GCF_014858855.1 Bufo gargarizans | reverse complement strand
GGCCAAGCTGGTCTACCAGCTCAACAAGTACTACACGGAGCGCTGCCAGGCCAGGAAGGCGGCCATCGCCAAGACCATCCGCGAGGTGTGCAAGGTGGTGTCCGATGTGCTGAAGGAGGTGGAGGTGCAGGAGCCGCGCTTCATCAGCTCCCTCACCGAGATCGACGCCCGCTACGAGGGCCTGGAGGTGGTGTGTCCCACCGAGTTTGAAGTGGTCCTCTACCTCAACCAGATGGGGGTCTTCAACTTCGTGGACGACGGCTCCCTGCCGGGCTGCGCCGTGCTGAAGCTGAGCGACGGCCGCAAGAGGAGCATGTCCCTGTGGGTGGAGTTCATCACGGCGTCCGGGTACCTCTCGGCCAGGAAGATCCGCTCCCGCTTCCAGACCCTGGTGGCCCAGGCGGTGGACAAGTGCAGCTACCGGGACGTGGTGAAGATGATCGCCGACACCAGCGAGGTCCGGCTGCGCATCCGGGAGCGCTACGTGGTGCAGATCACCCCGGCCTTCAAGTGCACCGGCATCTGGCCCCGCAGCGCGGCGCAGTGGCCCCTGCCGCACATCCCCTGGCCGGGCCCCAACAGAGTGGCAGAAGTGAAGGCGGAGGGCTTCAACCTGCTCTCCAAGGAGTGCTACTCCCTGACCGGCAAGCAGAGCTCCGCGGAGAGCGACGCCTGGGTGCTGCAGTTCGCCGAGGCCGAGAACCGCCTGCTGCTGGGGGGCTGCCGGAACAAGTGCCTGTCCATCCTGAAGACCCTCCGGGACCGGCACCTGGAGCTCCCCGGCCAGCCCCTCAACAACTACCACATGAAGACCCTGCTGCTCTACGAGTGCGAGAAGCACCCGCGGGAGACGGACTGGGACGAGGCCTGCCTGGGGGACCGGCTGAACGGCATCCTCCTGCAGCTCATCTCCTGCCTGCAGTGCCGCAGGTGCCCGCACTACTTCCTGCCCAACCTCGACCTCTTCCAGGGCAAGCCCCACTCGGCCCTGGAGAGTGCGGCCAAACAGACCTGGAGGCTGGCCCGGGAGATCCTCACCAACCCCAAGAGCCTGGACAAGCTATGAGGGCGGCCGAGGGGCTGGACTGCTCCAGTGCGGGCCAAGGGACTGGACTGCTCCAGTGCGGGCCAAACAGGTACTATTCCAGAGCGGGCCAAAGGACTGGACTATTCCAGTGAGGTCCAAAGGACTGGACTATTCCAGTGAGGTCCAAAGGACTGGACTATTCCAGAGCGGGCCAAGGGACTGGACTGCTCCAGTGCGGGCCAAACAGGTACTATTCCAGAGCGGGCCAAAGGACACACTTCTATGAAGGCACTTGCATAGCAGACAGCTGGGGACACTGCTCACACCGCCTCAGCAATAACCTCCCCCTGGGACCTGCTGTCTGCATGGCACATTAGGGACCTTGTATTTATTGTCCCCCATATCACACACTGTTCACACCTGTATCCAGACTGAACAGCGGCTCCCCGGCGGCGCCCCTTCTAAAGGGACCTTTCTGTTCTAGAGAAGGGACTTGTCCTTGCACAGGAGGAGAAGGGGGTCCCCTCTCCTCCCAGACAATGTGAATCCACAGAAGCAATCGGACTTAGAAGGTACATTTCACATAAGATGTAGCCATCTTCTTTTATTTTTATTTTGCCTGAATGTTTGTCACTAAGTGAACAAAAAATTATTTAAACTATATAATGTCTCTTCTAAAAAAAGTTCTATGTATAATAGTGCCAAGGTCAGGCTGTGCCCAGCAGCTGACACTCCACGTCTGAATACTGACTAATAAAAACTTCAAGATCAGTCCTGTGTTCTTTTCCATGTCTGTGGGCCCTTGTGCTGGGTGCAATACTACGTCTAGATTATTAGTATTACATACTACTACTAGGGTATCATTTCATACTACTTATAAATTATTATATACTACTTGGATTATCTACTTATAGTTTATTCCTTTTTTCTAATTATAGATCATCATTTTATACTTTCTATAGATAATTCTATACTACGTCTAGATTATTAGTAGTATTATTAGATACTAATCATTTTATACTATTTATAGATTATTATATACTACCTATAATTATACACTACTTAGATGAATAATTATCTACTTATAGTTTATTCCTTTTTTTTTTTACTAAATTATAGATCATTTTATACTACTTCTAGATTATTAGTATTACATACTACATTAATTATTTTATAGCATTTATAGATTTGTTATATACTACCTATAAATTATTATATACTACTTAGATTATTAATATAATCTACTTCTAGATTTTCCTTTTTTACAGATTATCATTTTATACTTCCTATAGATCATTAATTATATACCACTTGTAGATTATCATTGCATACTATTTATTGATTTATTACTATATACTGCCTCTGGATTATCATTATATACAATTTCTAGTTTATTATATACTACTTATAGATTTTTTTTATTATTATATACTACCTTCAGATTATGATTACCGGTATATACTAATTCTAGATTACAATCGTTATACATTGCTTCTATATTACTATTTTATACTATATCTTTATTGTTATAGGTTTTTATTATATACTACCTCTAGGCTGCTATTATGGACTACTTCTAGATAATTATCACCATCAGTATATACAGCTTCTAAATTATTATTATTATACACAAATTTTAGGTTTTTATTATACACTACTTCTAGATTAATTTTTATAACTATAATTAATTATATACTACTTCTAGTTTTAAAATCTT
This sequence comes from Bufo gargarizans, assembly GCF_014858855.1. NCBI lineage: Eukaryota > Metazoa > Chordata > Amphibia > Anura > Bufonidae > Bufo > Bufo gargarizans. Next base: position 181,169,027 of record NC_058080.1, on the reverse strand, counting down.
TTATACTGCTTGTAGATTATATACTACCTGTACTTTATTATTATATACTATTTAAAAACTAGAAGTCTCATATACTACCTGTACTTTATTATTATATACTACTTCTAGTTTATAAATCTTATATTCTACTTCTAGATGATAATTCTTATCACTATATACAATTTGTAGATTGATATTCTATACTACTTCTAGACTATAATTATTGTCCTAATTATATATTACCTGTAGATTATAGTAGACACAATTACAGCCCCCACACAGTTATACAGCCGGAGAGGACAGTATATATATCGCAGTGAATTCATTCCCAAATACAGATACAAAGTAGAATTCTGTAACTAAATCACGGACTATAATATATATGAAATGTAACATTATACAGCATTTTCGAACATTGCCAGCTTTTGTTCCGTATATTCTGATCAGTAGTTTCTCCCTGAAAAGTGACAGCTCTTGTGACAGCTACTGTTTGGCAGTAAAAACAAGCAGCACAGTGTGAACACACACACGATCCTATCTGTAGATGGTATCTCCGGGCGGTAATTCCTGTCCTCCCCCAGCACAGGCGGGATCGCTCCCACCATCACACCGAATGATAATAGACTGTGCTCCTATAGAGCAGAGGGGAGCAGCCACCCTCATCCATCACAGCAGCAGGCCGAGGGGCACTTTCACTTACCTTCCCATCCATTTTCTTAAAGTTCGGATCATCCTCATCCACCTCAAAGTAGAGTTCAAAGGAGGTGACAGACAGGGTTCCCTTTAACACCACGGAGGGGGCTATTAATTGAGCAGGGGTGCTCAGACTCACCGGACCTGGCAAAAGAATAAGAGGGGTGTCAGACCCTGTATAGAATATATATATATATATATAGCAGTGTATATTTTTATATATATAATGTATGATCCAGGAGAGCCTGTATATAATATATATAGCAGTGTATGATCCCGGAGAGCCTGTATATAATATATATAGCAGTGTATGATCCCGGAGAGCCTGTATATAATATATATAGCAGTGTATGATCCCAGAGAGCCTGTATATAATATATATAGCAGTGTATGATCCCGGAGAGCCTGTATATAATATATATAGCAGTGTATGATCCCAGAGAGCCTGTATATAATATATATAGCAGTGTATGATCCCAGAGAGCCTGTATATAATATATATAGCAGTGTATGATCCAGGAGAGCCTGTATATAATATATATAGCAGTGTATGATCCCGGAGAGCCTGTATATAATATATATAGCAGTGTATGATCCCGGAGAGCCTGTATATAATATATATAGCAGTGTATGATCCCGGAGAGCCTGTATATAATATATATAGCAGTGTATGATCCCAGAGAGCCTGTATATAATATATATAGCAGTGTATGATCCCAGAGAGCCTGTATATAATATATATAGCAGTGTATGATCCAGGAGAGCCTGTATATAATATATATAGCAGTGTATGATCCAGGAGACCCTGTATATAATATATATAGCAGTGTATGATCCCGGAGAGCCTGTATATAATATATATAGCAGTGTATGATCCCGGAGAGCCTGTATATAATATATATAGCAGTGTATGATCCCAGAGAGCCTGTATATAATATATATAGCAGTGTATGATCCCAGAGAGCCTGTATATAATATATATAGCAGTGTATGATCCAGGAGACCCTGTATATAATATATATAGCAGTGTATGATCCAGGAGAGCCTGTATATAATATATATAGCAGTGTATGATCCCGGAGAGCCTGTATATAATATATATAGCAGTGTATGATCCAGGAGAGCCTGTACAGGGCCGGTGCTACCATAAGGCAGACCAAGCGGCCGCCTTAGGGCGCACCCTGGGGAGGGCGGAAAAATGTGACATGGAGGGGGAAAAATGTGACATGGGGGGCTGATGGCTGACATTGGGGGCTGATGGCTGACATTGGGGGCTGATGGCTGGGGGATGATGTCTGACATGGGGTTCTGATCTGAGGTCTGATTAACATTTGGGGTCTGATTGCTGGCCTGACCTGAAGTGTAATGGAAAATATTTTTTTCTTATTATCCTCCTCTAAAACCTAGGTGTGTCTTAAAGGGGGAAAAATATGATCCTTAAACCAGCCATTGACTGAAGCAGAGAGAAGATACCAGGACCACAGAAAGGAGAAGCGTGTGGGGGGGGGGGGGGGGGCCCCCCCCCCGCCAAAATGTTGCTTCGCTTGTGTTAGCAAAAATCCTTGCACCGGCCCTGAGCCTGTATATAATATATATAGCAGTGTATGATCCAGGAGAGCCTGTATATAATATATAGGAGCAGTGTATGATCCCGGAGAGCCTGTATATAATATATATAGCAGTGTATGATCCCGGAGAGCCTGTATATAATATATATAGCAGTGTATGATCCAGGAGAGCCTGTATATAATATATAGGAGCAGTGTATGATCCAGGAGACCCTGTATATAATATATATAGCAGTGTATGATCCCGGAGAGCCTGTATATAATATATAGGAGCAGTGTATGATCCCGGAGAGCCTGTATATAATATATAGGAGCAGTGTATGATCCCGGAGAGCCTGTATATAATATATATAGCAGTGTATGATCCAGGAGACCCTGTATATAATATATATAGCAGTGTATGATCCCGGAGAGCCTGTATATAATATATATAGCAGTGTATGATCCAGGAGACCCTGTATATAATATATATAGCAGTGTATGATCCCGGAGAGCCTGTATATAATATATATAGCAGTGTATGATCCAGGAGACCCTGTATATAATATATATAGCAGTGCATGACCCAGGAGACCCTGTATATAATATATATAGCAGTGTATGATCCAGGAGAGCCTGTATATAATATATATAGCAGTGTATGATCCAGGAGACCCTGTATATAATATATATAGCAGTGTATGATCCCGGAGAGCCTGTATATAATATATATTTTATATAAACAGTGTATGATTCAGAAGAGCCTGTATATAATATATATAGCAGTGTATGATCCAGGAGACCCTGTATATAATATATAGGAGCAGTGTATGACCCAGAAGAGCCTGTATATAATATATAACAGTGTATGATCCAGGAGACCCTGTATATAATATATATAGCAGTGTATGATCCAGGAGAGCCTGTATATAATATATAGGAGCAGTGTGTGATCCAGGAGACCCTGTATATAATATATATAGCAGTGTATGATCCAGGAGAGCCTGTATATAATATATATATATATATATATATATATATATATAGCAGTGTGTGATCCAGGAGAGCCTGTATATAATATATAGGAGCAGTGTATGATTCAGAAGAGCATATATATATATATATATATATATATATAGCAGTGTATGATCCAGGAGACCCTGTATATAATATATATAGGTGCAGTGTATGACCCAGGAGACCCTGTATATAATATATATAGCAGTGTATGATCTAGGAGAGCCTGTATATAATATATATAGCAGTGTATGATCTAGGAGAGCCTGTATATAATATATATAGCAGTGTATGATTCAGAAGAGCATGTATATAATATATATAGCAGTGTATGATCCAGGAGACCCTGTATATAAAATATTTAACAGTGTATGATCCAGGAGAGCCTGTATATAATATATAAGGGCAGTGTATAATTCAGGAGACCCTGTATATCATATATATATATATATATATATATATATATATATATATATATAGTAATGTATGATCCAGGAGAGCATGTATATAATATATAGGGGCAGTGTATGTTCCAGGAGACCCTATATAATAGTAATGTATGATCCAGGAGAGCCTGTATATAATATATATAGCAGTGTATGATCCAGGAGACCCTGTATATAATATATATAGGTGCAGTGTATGACCCAGGAGAGCCTGTATATAATATATATAGCAGTGTAGGATCCAGGAGACCCTGTATATAATATATATAGCAGTGTAGGATCCAGGAGACCCTGTATATAATATATATATAGTAATGTATGATCCAGGAAAGCCTGTATATAATATATATAGCAGTGTATGATCCAGGAGAGCCTGTATATAATATATATAGCAGTGTAGGATCCAGGAGACCCTGTATATAATATATATAGCAGTGTATGATCCAGGAGACCCTGTATATAATATATATAGCAGTGTAGGATCCAGGAGACCCTGTATATAATATATATATAGTAATGTATGATCCAGGAGAGCCTGTATATAATATAAAGGGGCAGTGTATGATCCAGGAGACCCTGTATATAATATATATAGCCGTGTAGGATCCAGGAGACCCTGTATATAATATATATATAGTCATGTATGATCCAGGAGACCCTGTATATAATATATAGGAGCAGTGTATGATTCAGAAGAGCCTGTATATAATATATAGGAGCAGTGTATGATCCAGGATACCCTGTATATAATATATAGGAGCAGTGTATGATCCAGGAGAGCCTGTATATAATATATAGGAGCAGTGTATGATCCAGGGGGGCCTGTATATAAAATATAGGAGCAGTGTATGATTCAGAAGAGCCTGTATATAATATATAGGAGCATGTATGATTCAGAAGAGCCTGTATATAATATATAACAGTGTATGATCCAGGAGACCCTGTACAGATAATGGGACTACATGGCGATCCAGCTACATTCTGTACATATGTACTTCCAGTAACCTCACCTCATGTGTCCAGAATACAGCCTGACATACAATACATATGCAGGGAAGATGTGCAGAGTTCTATCTGACCACAGTCTCACTATTAGTATAGAGCAATCCACCTGATAGTAAAGGCAAAGCAGAGCCTATTACACAGTATTGCACTACACACCAATGATCCAGCCACCCACATGTACCTACATAATGACTGCATATCTGTAGAATACCTCTACTCACATGTACACCCAGAACGCCATCATGTCTGTAGTATACAGCTATCCACATGTACCTACATAATGCCATCATGTCTGTAGTAGACATCTATACACATGTACATAATGCCATCATGTCTGTAGTATACAGCTATACACATGTACCTACATAATGCCATCATGTCTGTAGTAGACATCGATACACATGTACATAATGCCATAATGTCTGTAGTATACATCTATCCACATGTACCTACATAATGCAATCATGTCTGTAGTATACATCGATACACATGCACCTACATAATGCCATCATGTCTGTAGTATACAGCTATCCACATGTACCTACATAATGCCATCATGTCTGTAGTAGACATCTATACACATGTACCTACATAATGCCATCATGTCTGTAGTATACAGCTATCCACATGTACCTACATAATGCCATCATGTCTGTAGTAGACAGCTATACACATGTACCTACATAATGCCATCATGTCTGTAGTAGACATCGATACACATGTACATAATGCCATAATGTCTGTAGTATACATCTATCCACATGTACCTACATAATGCAATCATGTCTGTAGTATACATCGATACACATGCACCTACATAATGCCATCATGTCTGTAGTATACAGCTATCCACATGTACCTACATAATGCCATCATGTCTGTAGTATACAGCTATACACATGTACCTACATAATGCCATCATGTCTGTAGTAGACATCTATACACATGTACCTACATAATGCCATCATGTCTGTAGTATACAGCTATACACATGTACCTACATAATGCCATCATGTCTGTAGTATACAGCTATACACATGTACCTACATAATGCCATCATGTCTGTAGTATACAGCTATCCACATGTACCTACATAATGCCATCATGTCTGTAGTAGACATCTATACACATGTACCTACATAATGCCATCATGTCTGTAGTATACAGCTATCCACATGTACCTACATAATGCCATCATGTCTGTAGTATACAGCTATACACATGTACCTACATACTGCCATCATGTCTGTAGTATACAGCTATACACATGTACCTACATAATGCCATCATGTCTGTAGTATACATCTATACACATGTACCTACATAATGCCATCATATCTGTAGTATACTGCTACCCGCATGCAGAATGCCATCATGTCTGTAGTATACTGATATACCCATATGTACCTGCATAATGCCATCATATCTGTAGTATACAGCCTACATAATGCCATTATGTCTAATACACAGCTATCCACATATACCTACATAATGCCATCATGTCTGTAGTAGACATCTATACACATGTACATAATGCCATCATGTCTGTAGTATACAGCTATCCACATGTACCTACATAATGCCATCATGTCTGTAGTATACAGCTATCCACATGTACCTACATAATGCCATCATGTCTGTAGTATACAGCTATCCACATGTACCTACATAATGCCATCATGTCTGTAGTATACATCTATCCACATGTACCTACATAATGCCATCATGTCTGTAGTATACATCTATCCACATGTACCTACATAATGCCATCATGTCTGTAGTAGACATCTATACACATGTACATAATGCCATCATGTCTGTAGTATACAGCTATCCACATGTACCTACATAATGCCATCATGTCTGTAGTATACAGCTATCCACATGTACCTACATAATGCCATCATGTCTGTAGTATACAGCTATCCACATGTACCTACATAATGCCATCATGTCTGTAGTATACATCGATACACATGCACCTACATAATGCCATCATGTCTGTAGTATACAGCTATACACATGTACCTACATAATGCCATCATGTCTGTAGTAGACATCTATCCACATGTACCTACATAATGCCATCATGTCTGTAGTAGACATCTATCCACATGTACCTACATAATGCCATCATGTCTGTAGTATACATCTATACACATGTACATAATGCCATAATGTCTGTAGTATACAGCTATCCACATGTACCTACATAATGCCATCATGTCTGTAGTATACATCGATACACATGCACCTACATAATGCCATCATGTCTGTAGTATACAGCTATCCACATGTACCTACATAATGCCATCATGTCTGTAGTAGACATCTATCCACATGTACCTACATAATGCCATCATGTCTGTAGTATACAGCTATCCACATGTACCTACATAATGCCATCATGTCTGTAGTATACATCGATACACATGCACCTACATAATGCCATCATGTCTGTAGTATACAGCTATCCACATGTACCTACATAATGCCATCATGTCTGTAGTAGACATCTATCCACATGTACCTACATAATGCCATCATGTCTGTAGTATACAGCTATCCACATGTACCTACATAATGCCATCATGTCTGTAGTATACAGCTATACACATGTACCTACATAATGCCATCATGTCTGTAGTAGACATCTATCCACATGTACCTACATAATGCCATCATGTCTGTAGTAGACATCTATCCACATGTACCTACATAATGCCATCATGTCTGTAGTATACAGCTATACACATGTACCTACATAATGCCATCATGTCTGTAGTATACAGCTATACACATGCACCTACATAATGCCATCATGTCTGTAGTATACATCTATACACATGTACCTACATAATGCCATCATATCTGTAGTATACTGCTACCGCATGCAGAATGCCATCATGTCTGTAGTATACTGATATACCCATATGTACCTGCATAATGCCATCATATCTGTAGTATACAGCCTACATAATGCCATTATGTCTAATACACAGCTATCCACATATACCTACATAATGCTATCATGTCTGTAGTATACAGCTATCCACATGTACCTACACAATGCCATCATGTCTGTAGTATACAGCTATACACATGTACCTACATAATGCCATCATGTCAGTAGTATACAGCTATATACATGTACCTACATAATGCCATCATGTCAGTAGTATACATCTATACACATGTACCTACATAATGCCACCATTTCTGTAGAATATAGCTACACACATCTACATATATAATGACATATCTGTAGTATACAGTTACCCACATGTACATATATAATTCCATCATGTCTAGTATACAGCTACCCACAGGTACAGTCACAAAAATTTCTGTAGTATAGGGCTACACACATGAACATACATATGCCATAATATCTGTAGTATATAGCTGCAGTTATATAATATATTTACACACCTGTACATACATGACAACATTTCTGCAGTATATAGATACCCATATGTGTATCCATGAGAACATCAAGTCTGTATTATATGGCAACACACATGTACATATATTATGTCATCATATCTGTAGTATACAGCTACACGTGCATACATGAGATTTCTGCAGTTATATAGCTATACTATGTAAATGCATATCATATCTACAGTTATGGCTACACGTGTACATACATAATGTCACTTTCTGCTGTAGATAGCTAAACAAATGTACATAACATCTGCAGTATATAACTGCACACATGTATACACATAGTGCCATAATATCTGTAGTATATAGCTACACACATGTGCATACATAATGCCATAATATCTGTAGTATATAGCTACACATGTGTACATACGGTGACACAGTGAGGGGTTGTGTCTGGCAAGGCAAGTATTTTCCTCCCAGCATGTGCGGCTGGGCTGGTTTCCAGCCAGGTGCGGTCAAATACCTGACCAGAGTTTAAGTGTCGGTCCAGGTTTTGGCAGCACCCGGCTGTCCTTAAATAGGCAGCTGGGCTCAGCAGAGAGGTCTCAGTTTTTTGGGGATCTGAGTCTTTGTGCCGTGCTGAAGGGCTGAAAGCCGTGCACTGGGGTAACAGGCCCCCTGAAGCCTGCTGTGGACTACTGGAGGCAGAACTGCCAGCAAGGTGACTTGTGTTATATGAACTTTCCATTGTGTGTGAATTAACACCAAGACTGCAAAGTTACGTGCTGTTTTGTGCAATTGTCTCAAGTGTGAATAAACACTGACGTTTTAAGTTAAGAACTTGTATTATGCCTCTGTACTGCGCCCGCTTAACCTATCTGCCAGAGCAATACCCCACAATTGGTGGAGGATGCGGGCATAAGCAGTGAGGCTGGCGTGAACGCAGAAATTTTTGGTTTATGCAGTTTTCAGGCACGGTTGTACATTAAACCAGCTGTATTACAACCAGTGCCTCACAACAAAATGGAGGCTATTGTGAAGGCCCTCATGGAGGCTAATCTGCAGCAGTGAGAGACAAACCTGCAGCAACGCAAGGCTAATAAGCAGCAGCAGAAGACTAACCAGTTGCTGCTACAACATGTGATGGCTTTGCAGACACAGCAGGAGCAACCCCAAAAGTCCACGATGCCCGGAAAGCAGTCCGTGCCACGATTCCCAAGATGACCCCCGCAGACGACATCGAAACCTACCTGGCAATGTACGGGGAAAAAAGCTACCCTGTGACCAGTGGGCTGAGGTCGTCACTCCATTCCTGGCATCCGATTCCCAGTGGGTGTATTTAGACTTGCCAAGCGGCTGACTACCAAAAAGTAAAGGGTGAGATTTTGGCAAGACTGGGGGTGAATGTGTTGGTCCGGGCCCAGGGGGTGCATCAGTGGGGGTTTAAGCCAGCTGAGCCTGCGAGGACCCAGTATTATGACTTACTCCACGTCTTGCTAAGGTGGCTACAGCCTGATGTGCTGAGGCCCACGGCTATGCTGGATAGACTATTAGCTATGTTCTGGAGGGCTCTGTCACCCCCTCTCCAGCACTGGATCGGCCAGGTGTCTCCTGGCAACGCCCGAGAAATGGTGGAGCGCTACAAGGCTACTAAGACTGTTACAGGGGGTTCTTTTGGGAGGGGGGCAGTCAAATCCCGTAAATCTCCATCCCAGACCCGGCGATTTGTACCAATCAAACCCGGGGTGTACCCTCTACGGACCTGGCTCCGATAGTCTGCTGGCAGTGTCAGGAAACGGGCCATGTAAGAGCTGACTGTCCACATCAAGTGGAACCCATGGATAATAACTATTGCTACCATCAGTCGCTATATGCCAGGAAGCTGTGTGCAGCAGGTACCCCAAAAAGTTTGAACCACCTGTGCCACGTGGAGGTAGGAGACACTCCAGCGGAGGCTCTGCTGGACTCAGGAAGTCTGGTGTCCCTAGTAAGGGCTCCCCTGGTACGGTCAGCGGAGTGTACTGGGTGGAAAGTCGGGGTTATGTGCATACATGGAGACTTAAAAGGACTATCCCACCACCCTGGTGTCTCTAACCACAGAGGCTGGCAGATGGACTCGCAAAGTGGCAGTTGCCCCAAATGTACAATACGAACTTATAATAAAGAGAGACTTCCCGGGCATCCTGGCACTGTGGCCTGCTATAAAAGTGACTGATACCCATGAGACAAGGGTAACCCTAGCAGAGTGGCTCGGCTCAGGGGGGAGACCAGAACCCTGGGAACCTAAGACCAAAGGGCCAGCCTGCCACTTTGGGGGAAAAATGGGGGAGACAACCCTGCTAAGTGTGATGGTGGGATACGTGGAGGAATTGCCTCCGGCTCCTGAATTGGCAGATCTCAATGTCTCCGGGGATAATTTTGGTACCGCCCAACGTCGATAACCAACCATATCCCGCACCTGGGAAAATGTGCTAATAGTAGATGGTGAACCACAACAACCTGGGGAGGAGTCAATGTTTCCCCGTGGGGTGAGCCTATTGAACAGTTGTTAGTCCCCAAGGCTCATCGCAAGCTTGTGTTAGATCTAGCCCACCAACACGTTCTCAGGGGTCACCTGAGGATGCAGAAAACTCAGGATCGTTTTCTACAGCGGTTTTACTGGCCCAGCATATTCAAAGAAGTGGAAGAGTTTTGTAAGTCTTGCCCTACCTGCCAGATAACTAGCCCTCAGCCACATTTCCGTAGTCCCCTAGTACCTCTCCTGATTATCGAAGTACCATTTGACCAAATAGCTATGGACCTCATAGGCCAAGTACCGAAGTCCACCAGAGGGCATCAACGCATCTTAGTCATTCTAGACTACGCCACTCAGTACCCGGAGGCAGTGCCACTGTGACATACAGTACCTCAGCCAAACTCATAGCTAAGGAGTTAATAGAGATGTTTTTCCGAGTAGGACTAACTAAAGAGGTCCTGACCGACCAAGGGACCCCTTTTATGTCCAAGGTGATAAGGGAACTCTAAGTTGCTGCACATAAAACAACTACGGACGTCCGTTTGCCATCTGCAAACGGACGGTCTGGTAGAACGGTTTAATCAAACATTAAAAGATATGTTGAAAAATGTAGTGTCTAAAGATGGGAAGGACTGTGACTTCCTTCTACCCTATCTCATGTTCGCAGTGCGAGAGGTACCCCAAGCCTCTACTGGGTTTTCGCCCTTCGAACTGCTATATGGCAGACACCCTCGCGGTCTCTTGGACGTGGCCGAAGAGGCGTGGGTACAACAACCCACTCCACATAAAAGTCATTGAGTACGTTACCCAGATGCAAGATCGGATAGAGACCGTGTTGCCTCTTGTTAGGGAGCATATGGAGACAGCTCAGCGAGCCCAGAGTCGGGTCTATAGTCGCCAGGCTCGGGTCTGGATCTTTAACCCGGGTGATTGGGATTTGGTTCTGGTGCCGACCGTGGACAGTAAGTTCCTGGCGAGGTGGCAGGGGCCCTACGAGGTACTCGAGAAAGTTTGAGATGTAAACTACAAGGTACACCAGTCAGGGCGGCGAAAGCCGGAGCAGGTTTACCATGTAAAATTACTCAAACAGTGGAAAGATAGGGAAACCTGTACAGAAAACAGCCCGCGGCCGTGTTTTCTAGGAGAAGAGGTACCGGCCCCTCTGTCTGATGCAAGAGAGGCGGCTGCCACAGCAAAAATTGCTGACAGCCTCTCCTCTAAACAGACGCAGGGGATCAGGGAGTTAGTTTGTCGGAACACGGATGTGTTCTCGGACCTCCCTGGATGCACTTCCATAATCCAGCATGACATGGTCACTGAGCATCAGGAAAAAGTCAGATTAAAACCATACCGGGTACCCGAGGCTCGATGACAAGCCATATCGGAGAAGGTGCAGCTAATGTTGCAGCTAGATGTCATTGAGGAGTCAAAAAGTGAGTGGGCCAGTCCTATAGTATTGATACCCAAGCAGGACGGTACATTGCGGTTTCGTAACGACTTTTGAAAACTTGACAAGGTTTCCAAGTTCGATGCGTGTCCCATGCCCCGGGTGGATGAGCTCAGAAAGGTTAGGACAAGCCCGGTATTTTTCCATTTTAGACCTCACGAAAGGGTACTAGCAGGTGCCCGTAACGGAGGCTGCCAAATAGAAAACTGCCTTCATCACGCCTGAGGGGCTGTATCAAGGTCTTACCCTTTGATCTGCATGGCGCCCCCGCCACTTTTCAGAGACTAAGGCTACTTTTACACTTGCGCTTGATCGGATCCGTTCTGAACGGATCCGATCATATTAATGCAGACGGAGGCTCCGTTCAGTACGGATCCGTCTGCATTAATAACTTAGAAAAATTTCTAAGTCTGAAAGTAGCCTGAGCGGATCCGTTCAGACTTTCAATGTAAAGTCAATGGGGGACGGATCCGCTTGAAGATTGAGCCATATGGTGTCATCTTCAAGCGGATCCGTTCCCATTGACTTACATTGTAAGTCTGAACGGATCCGCTCACATCCGCACGGCCAGGCGGACAGCTGAACGCTGCAAGCAGCGTTCAGCTGTCCGCCTGGCCGTGCGGAGGCGAGCGGAGCGGAGGCTGAACGCCGCCAGACTGATGCAGTCTGAGCGGATCCGCTCCATTCAGACTGCATCAGGGCTGGACGGAGGCGTTCGGGTCCGCTCGTGAGCTCCTTCAAACGGAGCTCACGAGCGGACCGACGAACGCAAGTGTGAAAGTAGCCTAATGGACATTATGCTTCGTCCACATCGTCGGTACGCTTCGGCTTACCTGGACGATATGGTCATCCACAGTACCGACTGGGAAAGTCACCTACCCAAAGTGCAGGCTGTAGTGGACTCCCTTCGGAAAGCTGGCCTAACCACTAACCCCCAAAAAATTTGCGATAGGGTTAGAAGAGACTAAGTACCTGGGGTATGTCATTGGGCGCAGAGTCATCAAAGCCCAAGTGAACAAAATAGAGGCGATACAGAATTGGCCCGGACCTGTCACCACTAAGCAAATAACGTCATTCCTGTCCTTAAATAGGCAGCTGGGCTTAGCAGAGAGGTCTCTGTTTTTGGGAATCTGAGGCTTTGTGCCGTGCTGAAGGGCTTCGAGCCGCGCGGTGGGGAAACGGGCCCCATAAAGCCTGCTGTGGACTAATGTAGGCAGAACTGCCAGCAAGGTGACTTGTGTTATATGAACTTTCCATTGTGTGTGAATTAACACCAAGACTGCAAAGTTATGTGAATAAACACTGACGTTTTGAGTTAAGATCTTGCATTTTGCCTCTGTACTGTGAAACACCACAATACGTAATGACATTCTTGCAGTATATAACTACCCACATGTATATACACAAGGTACACATGAACATACATACTGTCAATTTCAGTAGGAAATATAGCTACACACATACATAAGACATTTCTGCAGTATATAGCTACACGCATACATAATGCCGTAATAGCTGCAGTATATAGCTAAACGTGTACATAGGTAAAGACATCTTGCAGTATATAGCTACCCACATGTATATACATAAGGTACGTAAATACATACTGTCAATTTCAGTAGGAAATATAGCTACACACACACATACATATATGACATTTCTGCAGCAAAATTGCTATACATGTCCATACTGTCCTCCTTTCTGTAGGGCTTAGTGTATAACTACTCACATGTACACACACCATCTTTCTGTATAGCTGTATATACTATCAGTAGGGTGTAGTCTAGCACATATGGGGTGACCATAGCGTCCTATAATAGCCGACAGGCAGCTACAGTATATACGCCACTTATTTCTGGAGAGCCCATATACCATGGCCATCTGCTTATTGATCCTCCATACAGTAGATTTCCACAAAGGGCTGAGCAGCACATGAGTGACACGGAAATTCTGGAATAATATAGTGCTGAGGGATGAGGAGCGCAGGGCCAGGTAATGATTTTGGTGAATTACTGCCAAAGAATTTCAGATGAATTGTCATTTCCATCGATTGTTAGACGGGTGAGTGTCTTTAATCTGCCATCAATCTTCATGTGTGCCACGTGGACAATGAGGAAGATTCTCTGCTGAGATTAGAGCAGGCTCTGCCCTTTATTCCCAGTCTACAGATACATTGTGTCTGCAGATGGGCAGCAGATAGCTACAGCGCTGCCTTGATTTCCCAGAGCTGGTCCTCACAAATGAATGAAATAAGCAGGCCTGTGTTCTTCTGCACCCTGGGCATTAACATGTAATCCAGAGGCAAAATAACATTTTCCCAATCACTCCCCGACATTCAATTACAGGAGGGAGAGGGCAGCTGCAAGAGGCAAGGGCAGCCTGCTCTACCAGGGGAGGGGAGCTGACAATTTACACTTCATTTCCAAGCCACATCACTTTATTATTGAGGATTACCTCTTAATCCTATTGCCATTGTCAGGATTATGTAATTAAATCCCTGTCACCTCCATTACTGTATCATTGTACTCCTCCGGACTCTGTGTGCATACATTAACAAAGGGAAATCAGGCGGGAGGCTTTTTATTTTTGTTAAACCCTTTCCAATTATGAAACCTTGTGCCCCCCTGTATAATCCCAAACTAAAGATGATCTATTTGCAACATAGAAAATGCATTCGAATTTATGACTGTTAATGTAAAGGGATTACCTAAAATTACAGAAAAAAATACCAGGGAAGGGACGAGTACTGCGAGCATAGAGCCTAGAAGTGACTACAGTGAATTAAAGGGATGGGAGCTTAATCATATTTTTTTAATTTTAAAGGTACGTCACTGATAAAATAACAAAGAAAACAAAACTATTGCAAAATTTTCGAGTGCACACAAGTGTCAAACACATATGATCAGTGTTTTCTTATGGAGGAATACTGTAAAGCAGATGTGTTTTATACACGGCCCCCAGTGTTCAGCCTTGTATGGAACTGTAGATGAATGCAACCCAAATACATACAATAGTATTGTAAGAACTGGAGTGCGTGTATTGTGAGGGGGGGGGGGATTTATATTATAGAAAATAATAATTGTAGCCCCCGTGATCTCCCTGTTTGCACTGAGCTGACTTGTCCTTTATATGTTGTCCTCAGCTGCTTCCTTTATCCACTGGCAATGAATTTTAAGTTGCACTATGGCAAGCCACAAACTTCTCTCTGGAGTATTGAATTCAATGGCTTTTAGAGACTCATATGTGCGGCAGTATGGGGGTGGGGCTGCTGCAGCAAGACCTGTCCTCAAACTGTTACAGGTATCTCCTAGTAGAAAAAGGAGATATATATATATAATATATATTTATATAGACATATATTTTATTTATATATATATATTTTTTTTAATTAGTGCAAGGCAGGTCTTAAAGGATAACTGTCACACTTATGCACACAATATATTTTAGTTTTTAAATACAAATATAAGAATGTATAATACTTTTTTTTATGTACACGATACTGAATTTTAGTTAACATGGCTGCTCAAAAATTCATTACGAGTTCTACCCTTGGCCACCCCTCTTAGAACACACAATGTAGAATTTTCTTCTACATGTTAGAAGCCGATTGGCCTGTTACATGGCTTCAAAGTCATTGCTGGACAAGAGGAAATGTGATTGGTCTTTGAAGAACAAACACTTCTCTATAGTCATATTAAGACCATATTCACACAGGTCGCTTTTCACCGCGTTTCATAAGAGTGCATTCACCCGACAGTATGCATTTTGTTGTTCTGCAGAACGCAATCTGCAAAAAATAAGGATGACTTGTGTGATGTCCGTACTGCATCTGTTTTTTATTTTATTTTATTTTTTATGCAGACCCATTGTAACAACATCTATTCTTGTCTGCAAAACGGACAAGAATAGGACATGTTCTTTCTTTTTTGTGGGACTGCAGAATGGACATACAGACAGCAAAAAATGCGGCTTAGATGCAAACCAAAAATCCAGTCAAACACTACATCCAGATGTTTTTTTTGCTATTTATTTATAGGAAACCTTACTATCTCTACACAGCCTTTTAGTCAGTGGAGGTTTTTTTTGTATTTCTGAAAACTTTTTTTTTTCTCACCCAAAATGTAGCATGATATAAAGTCTAGGATTTTTCTTCATAGCCTTCTTACAGGGTTTTAATATGCCTTAAAAAGAAATATGAAATACACATGCACAAAAAAAAAACCAAAAAAAAAACCTCCAATCCTCAAAAAAATCCACTCTAAACCTTAAAAGAGACTGTAAGGTAATAATGAATATATTGAAAAAATGGAGGCAGATGCTCTTTAAATTAGAGTGTGAGGGGGACTTTTGTTGGTGTGGAACACTATATAAGCAATGGGAATGTTAACACATTTACGGTATTTAGTATATGGTTCAATAGCAGATGAGGTGAACATCGGCTTAACAAATGGGCTGCTAAAGAGCAGAAAATGAGGAATTTATGATTACGTGTACAGGATCTATGGATCAGGCTCAATAGAGCTTTGGGTAAAGAGACTGATGTGATGAATGCTTCAAACTATAGTAGGTGTTCCGCAAAGGGTGTGGAATACAACAGGAAACCTTGTATGCAGAGGTATATGGACCTGGACTTTGCTGTGTTTCAGTCAAAAATGGTAACAAATAAATGGCATGAACAAGGCGTAACAGCATATTGACAGAGGTGGCTTTCAACTTACCTGTCACATTCTCCAAGTCCTTCTCCTCTAATGATGACAAGGTGTCATCATCCCCTTCCAGAAGGCTATCACTCTCAGAGATCTGCCCTCCTACAACCTGGCTCCTGATTGACTGCTTTCCTTTCACAAGAGCGCTTTCTTCTGGATCTACAAGGAGAGTAAGGAAAACTTCTGTAAGTGGTAATGACAATAAATCACAACTGGACATTTCTGAATTCGTATACACACAAATATATAGACTTCTGAAAATGTAAACCATCAGAAAAACATTGCTTTTGCATTTAAAAAAAATTGTATTGAACATTTTTCCAAATCCTGAAATGAGTTGTCTAAAATTTTAAGACAATGCCCTCTGTGTAGGAACTGGTATAACGAGAAATCTTAAGCATTAAACCACACACACACACACACACACACTTGAGAGCTCTACACCCATCCCACCACAATGCTGCCACATACGTTATTCACATGACTGCTGCAGCCAATCACTGGCATACATGAAGGAATAAATGCAAGCATCACTGCTGGGGCCAGTGACTGGCTGCAGCAGTCACCTGAATGATTAATAGACGCCATTGCTGCAGGATAGGCAGGGATCACCAGAGTGTTGGCAATCTAATGGTTATTTTTTTATTGTACACCATACCCTGCCCATAGAACATTATCCTAAAAGCTACCAGACAGCCCTGTATAGATAAGCAAACCTCTTTAAAATGATAAAACCAAACTTATTAAAAATCTTGGGAAAACCCCTCTAAAGCAGAAGTCAAATGCTTCATATTGTATATATAGACAGAAACATTTAATGACATTCATGTGCCACAACTACGGTATTTAGGCCCAGTGAGATGATGTTTCAGCCATGGACATGTGACGGCCACTGGCAACTGCTGGACACAATGATGATGTGTCATTCATGGTGAGATACATCCAGCAAAATGTTATCAGATTATGAAGACAGAAAGTATCTAGAGAAACCATGAGACCGTTGGCTCTAGAACATTCCATTTCTTTACATTATGGAGCATTCGAACCTTATTTTAAGGGGGCAAGCAACCATGAAAGTATTCAGCTATATGCCACGTGTATGTACAATTTTGATGTAAAAACATTTGTGATTTGGGTTTCCTACGGGGAAAGCACTCAAAGAGCTGAAACGGGAAATGCCATTGCAGCAGTAATCACCTCACCCCTGATTTTCCTCCACAAAAATGCACAACGCTTATGATTTATATTTTTCAAACTGACGGGGATAAGTTGGATATCAGATATTCAGTTCTTTAAGTGTGCAAGAAACTTTTTGTGAACCTGATGAAGATGGTCCATACAAGAACACCAACAATGACCACATCTCAGTGGTAAGTCTTAACAATATGTACCGATATTCAGAACGTGTATTCACAAAAAGGCCATTTGATGACCCTTTTGCTTTGCAGAGGCTGGTATACAGCAAGCTACAGAGCCCTTAGCTGCTGTTCCAGGAGCGGTCTTGAAGAATCCCGAGGCTTGCATTGCATACTTTCATTCAAGAGGTGCTAGTCCACCAGCCCCTGGTGAGAACACTTGTCTTTCCATAAATAAAACGCCCCAAGTCTACGAGTCTGCAGTGTGAGGAGGAGCGCCCCTAACACAGCTCGAAATGAAACACCATTCCAGTTTGTCAAGGTAGCATATGTGCAACATTTTTCAATTGTTCAACCTGAGCCGAGAAACCCCTTGTCATGAAAAATATGCAGCTTATTGATATTTGGAATGGTTTTCCTGTAATTAACTCCCCCTTGAGAATTTTTAAGTTAGCAGCGGTGAAATTACCAACATTGCCTTAATACACACCACATGGGCTGGGGCCTTTCACAAATCTCAGTGGTCTAATAGCGCTCTGCCACAGGAGTTTCTTCTCTTTCCTCCAGTAATTAGAGCACAGCTACCCCGAGCACAAATTAAAGGATAATGATGGTGTTTAGAAGTGGCCATAAAATATCAGCAGTTTTATAAACGAAGTCTAGACTTTATAGGTTTAATCATCATCTCGGAAGATATCCAGTCACTTCCTCACACTGCAATCTGCCCAAGTGCCACAAGCTGCACACGTCTATATGGTAGGCGGGTCCGCGCTGCCCCTCGGTGTAATATTTCTGTACCAGTAGATGAGATCACACTCTGACTTGTAACAATGCTAGTTAGGTAATGGTTTTCACTGCATTCCAAAGTATAGCGCATACAATCGATCCATCATACGGGACAGATAGGACTATGAAACAAGGCATGAAACCCAAAGTTTTCACGAAAAATGCTTAATACTTAATTTTCTGTCATAATAAATGTATGTTTATGGAAACAATTTATTCTGAACACGGAATCAAAGCGATTATCAAACTTTCTGGATTATTGGATGTCAGATTTAAGCCTTATTTTCTTTCCGTGTCTGTTCCGTTTTTTGCGGACCATATGCACAATTTATTTTAATGGGTCAGCACAAAAAAAAAAAAAAAAAAATGTAAGTTACTCCGTGTGCATTCAATTCCCGTATGTCCGTTCTGCAAAACAAATAGAACATGTCCTATTATTGTCCGAATAACAGACAATGATAGGACTGTTCTATTAGGGGCCAGCGGATTTCTACGCTGCAAATTATGTCCCTTCGGCTAGGGCTACATGACTATATTTGTCGCAGTAATGTTGCACAACAACTTTTGTAATGATAGTCTATGGTGTCGCACTGCGATGTGTGACATGACCTTCACACAAAAATCCATCCAAGTTGGATTTTTGTGCGACACTATAGACGGTCATTACAAAAAAATTTGTAGCTGGACAAACGTCATTGTGTAGCCGTACGCTAAGGGCTACTGACTGCAGAGCTGAAAGCATGAACTGATCTAAAGGAACAAGACTCTCTAGATATTTAGGTAAGTTCAGGTAAGTGAATGCTTTTGTGATTCAATCTAAGTTCTAAATATGACAGGCCTAGCGAATGAAACTAATATCAATGCATTACAGAGAATCAACCCCATACAAGGTGTAATGCCACACCGTCCTAATGCCCTGTATATATTTTATGTGCTCTTGTAGTCCGAGGACCCTTCAAACAGCACATTGGTGTGAGTGCGAGAATCGGAACACCCCTCAATTAGAAACCTGGATAACCCCTTTCACACCCCTATGGTGAAATAAGTTGAAACTACATTTTCATCAGGGATTAACTATTTCTTGAACATAGAATAAAAGACATTGTATATCATATATGATATTACCCAAAAATTCATTCACCACATCCCCACAGCCCCATTCTCTTCATATCTGTGATTCAAAAATGAAGCAGGAAAAAAAGAACCCACAGTGTTTTATAATCTATCACCCTACGTTGACAGACGGTTTCTTCTATTTCCTCTAGGACATGCTATTGTGACAGGTCACGGAACCTAGGAAAAGAAATATTTAGCTTGCTTTTTAAATTGTATATTACATAATATAGGTAGTGTACAGGAATATGGAGTCACTAACACTATATAAAGGGGTTATCGAACAAAGGAATGATACTATGCAATGAATAGGGCATTTCAAATAAAGTATTACTGCAATAAAAATATTCTTCTTTTTCAGTGTACATTACATGTTCTTCTCTGGTAGCGCCCCCTGCTGTCTATCCTTTATTTTTTGCACTTATATAGCACTGCTATATTCCGCATACGCTTCACAGACATTAGTATCAAGCTGTCCCCAAAGGGGCTCACAATCCCTGTCAGTATGTCTTCGGAGTGTGGGTGTAAACCGGAGTACCCGGAGGAAACCCACGCGAACACGGGGTCCTGCACTTCGCAGTGGGCCAACATGCTCAGTAGGTTCCCTGCTCTCTTCCTCCTTTCACTGTTAAAGTGGTTTTCATTTTATTTAACTTTACTGATTACCTATACTTTGGATAGGTCATCAGTATCTGCTGTTCCAGACGACACCGGCGCGCTTGCAGTAGCACAGTGGCCTTCTATCTGCTCACCAAGCACAACTGTGCTAGGTATCACAGCTCAGCCCCATTCACTTCAACAGGGTTGCGATGTGCCTAGGCCATTTGACCAGTGAATGTGACATCTACTGCGAGCACCAGTACCTTCTCAAACAGCTGAACAGCAGGGATCCTGGAAGTCGGACCCCCACCGATCAGATACCGGGGAGGCATTACATAACATATGTATCTCTGGGCCTATATTTGGGGGACTATTTTCTATTAAGTGGAGGAAGGTGTTAACAAGAGCTGACTGCAATGCATCGTGGGATATGCAGGCGATTATGGAGCTGCTGCTCACTCACAAAAATTGAAAAATGTGCTCCAAACACGGGAGTAAAGAAAATCTTCTAATTTGTTGGATAACCCTTTTTATAGCCACTCATTTCACACGGACTGCATCCACCAGCCAATGAAAAGTGGTAGTACTTCTGAGTACACAAGAAAACTGCTTAAAGAGGTTTAATGAGATTCTGACATTTTGATGACCTATGCCCAGGATAGGTCATCCATATCAGATAGGCAGGGGTCCTGAGTGCCTCCTCACAGTTTACTGGGCAGCACTTGGTAATGGAGCCCAGCCCCTTTCACTTGCATTGTGATGTCACTGGCCTAGGAAGAGGCCACCCTCACAGATCTGATACTGATGACCTGTGGATAGGTCATCAATATCAGATTCTCAGGCTAGCCCTTTAATTAACAATCCATAATATACCGTAATTAATCTCAAACAATGTGAGTGAACCATAGGCTAAAAACTTCCAAACTCAAGTCAGCAAACTACTGGCTATTTAACAACCGTGTTGTCTGCATCCCATGTAGAAAATATAGACTGCCAGAAGGGATAGTCTTAAGGCATCCTAACGGATACTGCCTAGTAGCTTGGGATCTAAATTTCCAATTTGTTCTTCTCTGCTTTAAGATCACACTTGTTAATTCAATTGATACCCCAATATTTGGGCCATGATGTTTACATAGTTAGGTAACATTAAAGTACAGGGACCATTCCGCATCATTTTACACCAGCTAATACAGGGAAATATTTAGGGGCATCCAGTGCCATTTCCAAGCTGTCTTACATTTAGACCATTTTCTAGGCCCCCCCCCCAAAAAAAAAGAAACACACCCACAGTTTTAGACCTGGCGTGAGCTGGGAAAACTAACCATGGCGTCATCTGCACCTGAAATACTTCTAATTTAGGCGTATTTCAGATTAGTAAATGACCCCCTTAGTTGAATTCTTAGAACAGACTCTTGGGTTCTCTCTTAACTAATCTGAGGATATACCAATGTCATACATCTCACAAGGATAAGAGTATAGTGATTTCCTATTGACCTACAATGCATTCTACTGCCACCTCTGTGGCAATTCCCTCTCTTATGGTTTGGCATATGAGGATGGTCCAACAACAAAAAGTAGTCCCAGCATCCAACATAATAGCATCCCAAATTACCACATTTCTAATTTAGAAAACCCATTTTGGTATACTCTGTTTGAGAATTCTAAGTCACTAGAGGGGGAGAGTGGCTGCAAACAGCATTTCTCACCCCGGAGGACCTGTTCTTGTCCTGCATCACACAGAAAATCCACTGCTTTGAATGGGAAGTGTAATATGTTTTATTTACTCTGTGATGGCGCTAAAGGGTAACTGAACATTTATCGCCATTTTCCCCACAGACCTATTCACACATACGTGGACCACAGTCCGTGAAAACCCGGCCTGCCAAGTGCACGGCGTCATTGGTTGCTATGACCCTGTGCGCTTCGTGCAGCCGCCATTGTACAGTAATATTTATATAGATCATATGAGTGTATATAGATAGATCATTACTGTACAGTGGCGGCAGCGTCATAGCAACCAATGATGCCATGCGCTCGTGCACTTGACAGGCCGCGTTTTTTCACGGACCGTGGTCCACGTATGTGTGACTGAGGCCTAATGCAGAACTTTGGGGGGAGTCTAGCATGCTGAGATTTTACAAATCAGACAACCCCTTCCTGAAATCCACCATAGAGGCACTTTTAATGTTGGGTCTTCAAAGAAAACGCCCTCTCCGCTTCTGGAAGCCACAACCACTGCAACAGAAAGCTAAATTTGTAGAAACAGGCCGTTCCCAACACGTGGTGAGATATCGGAAGCAGTTCAGTTGCTATGGCAGCCGGGAGCCTTGTAATTGCTCCCAGGACTCCCTGCAATTTATAGTGTGACCAATCTGATTACATGTTCCCCTAAAGTATTAAAACTTTTTTTTTATATTTTATATTAATATATAATAAATACTAAAAATAAAAAATTCAAAAACAGCCCTACTTATCCCATTTTACATATAAAAATAAATAACATAATTGGAATCAAGGTGTCTGAAAGAGTCCAAACTTTTAAAATATGAAAGTATTTATCCCATACAGTGAAAGCCGTAACGGGGAAAAAACCAAAACAAAAAACCTTAAGTAAAAAGTCATACATGCCTCAAAATTTTCTCAAAAAAAGATCCTTCACACAGCTCCCTAGGTGTAAACATGAAAGTTGGTGTCGGAATAAGGCAATGGCAATTTTTTTGAAAGTATGAGCAAATCTATTTATTATCGGAACAAATTTACACTTTTGAGAGATCCGGACGCTCCCTCTGCCAGCAGATTACCATGGCTGCACATCTCACAGCGCCTTGATCATTTCGGGCATGTGCCGTTAATGTAAGTATCGGCGCATGCGTGATGATATCAAAACAAATCTGCATCAATGAATCTGCCTGTGCACTCACGCTTGAGAAAGACTCGTCAGTCAAAATGTCGCTCTGTTATGTTATGTGGTGAATGAATACACTTGGTTCTTTGAAACTACAAGGAGTGCTGCAGATCATTTGTGGATTTATCTTTGGGACCATTAAGCCAAGGCCCTATACTGCGTGCACCCACAAATCCCTATGAGGATTATTCCCTAAGAGGATCACCTTCTATGGATGGACTAAACCTAATTAGGAAACATAATGCTGCACCAATCTGAATTTCCTGTACTCATGTTAACCCTCCACAGGTGGGTAATAGTATTCTGTTGCAGTCCATCGTATAAGGGCTCATGCACATGACCACGTGCTGGCCAGGCCCGTGCTGCGGACTGCAAATTGCGGTCCACAATGCACGGCACCGACCGTGGGGCCGCCGCATGTGGATCGCAGATCCATTCACTTGAATGGGGTCTGCAATCCGCATCTGATGGTCCGCACCACAAAAAAGTAGTGCATGCATGTTGAAGTGCGGAGGCACAGACAGAAAACCCACAGAAGCACTTTGTAGTGGTTCCGTAGGCTTCCGATCTGTGCCTCCGTTCCGCACTGTACCTCTCGGACTGCGGTGCACACGGCTGATGCCTGTGTATTGTGGACCCGCTGTATGTGGGCCGCAATATGGCCACGGACGGACAACAGCCATGTGCATGAGCCCTAAGAGAGGACAGCTTTTTTTTTTAAGTCTCCTAAGGGCTCATATGCACACGAACTTATCTATTTTGCGATCTCACAAAAAACGGATTCGCAAAAAATACGGATGACTTGTGTCTATTCCGTATTTTGTGTAACGGAACAGCTGGCCCCTAATAGAACAGTCCTATCCTTGGCCGAAACGCAGACAATAATAGGCCGAAACGCAGACAATAATAGGACATGCGCTATTATTTTGCGGAACAGACATGAAGACATACAGAAACAGAATGCACACAGAGTAAGTTCCTTTATTTGTGGACCCACTGAAACGATTGGTTCCGAATACGGTCCGCAAAAAAAACGGAATGGACACTGAAAGAAAATATGTTTGTGTGGACGAGCACTAAGTGGAATAAAAATGACAGTACAAAAAAAAAAAAAAACACTAAAATTCAAAAAAAATATATATATTTAACATGCGCAGCGTACACCATTGTAGAAAAAAAAGGGCAGATTAGCTGTTTTTTTGTCACCTCATTCCTAAAAAAAAGTAACCAAAATTTAAATATGAAGGTACCCCAAAATGTTACCAACTACATTTCATCCAGCAAAAAACAAACCCCTCACACCTCTTTGTAGACAAAAATATAAAAAGTTCTGGGTTTCAGAATAGAGATTTGCAAAGAAAATTTTTTGTTTTCAAAAAGTTTTTATCTTTTTAAAGGCAGAACATAAAATATCTATATAAATTTGATTTCACTGTAAGCATAAAGATCCACAGAATGGTGTCATGTCATGTTTAGCAAACAGTGCTTTGCGTTTTTTTCTTCTTTCAACTTCATCCAAATTTTTTCTAGTAAAATAATATTTCTAGTAAAATATATGGTAAATTAAATGGGACCATTTAAAAAAAACAACTTAGGCCTCATGCACAGAACCGTGCCTTTTTTTTGCAGGGTCCGCAAACCGCAGATCCGCAAAAAGCGGAAGGCGCCCGTGTTGCCTTCCGCAATTTGCGGAACGGAACGGGCGCTGGCAATATAATAGGACATGTTATATTTTTTTTTGCGGGGCCGCAGAACGGAGCCATGGATGCGGACAGCACACGGAGTGTTGTCCGCATCTTTTGCGGCCCCATTGAAATGAATAGGTCCGCATCCGAGCCGCCAAAACGGCGGCTCGGATGCGGACCCAAACAACGGTCGTGTGCATGAGGCCTTTGGCTACATGCACACGACTGTGTTTTGTGGTCCGCAAAAAAAAAAAAAAATTCTGACATCCGTATGCCATCCATTTTTTTATTTTTATTTTTTTTGCAGATCCATTGCAACAATGCTTAAAAAGGACAAGGATAGGACAGGTTATATTTTGTTTGTGGGGCTACGGAACGGAAATACTGATGCGGTCAGCACACGATGTGCTGTCTGCATATTTTGCGGACCCATTGAAATAAATGGGTCCGCATCCTATTCACAAAAAAACAAAAAAAACAGAAAAAAAAACAAAAAGGACACGGAAACTAAATACATTTGAGTGCATGTAGCCTTAACCTGCAAAAAACAAGACCTTGTAAGGCTATGTAAACTGTAAACTTTATAAAAAAAATAAATAAAATAATACATTAAAAAAACATGGCTCTTGGAAGGCAGGAAAAAACAACAACAAAAAAATTAAATTGCCTGTGTCTTGAAAGGGTTAAGCATAGCAAAAAGTAAACAAATATGTAATAGAGGAAGAAGGAGTATGCACAGCAGCTAGTGTGGGAATCTACAAGTCTAATACAATGGTGTCATCAGTAGAGGGGAGCAGATGTCAGCAGTATCAGCCTGTAGGACACTTTATTAAACTTACCTGATTATGTTACCTTATCCTGCTCAAACACTGAAATGAATCAACAAACCAATGTGTTGAAGCAGGCAGCTTTCATCCTAAAGGCGAATGTCAAGTTCACAGCGCATGATATACGAGCGCTGGAGAGGCAGTCGCACTACATCATTACAAGTCACCCTTGGTGCACAAGTATTAACAATAACACACTTTCTTGCCCTCTCGCTCAGAGATTTGTTTTGGTACTTTAGTGAGGTCCCTATTTCACTCCAGTACGGCTACATAGAAATGTACAAGTGCTGAAATCGGAAAGAATGTTTCACCCCTAAAGAAAGCTACTAAAAACAGATACAGTGTTCGCCATGACAGAGACTGATGAGCAGTGCAGCCGACCACTTCCAGGGGGCCAGGGAATATACGCGTTTAGCCCTGGTTAAAGCACATTGTGCACCTGGTGCAATGTTAAAGAAACTTACTAAAAAGATTCTTCCTTCATAATAAAACAGGAATTTCACAGTATCTTTTACAGCCATGCATATGAAAAGCCACCAATGATATTACTAAGGCCTCATGCACACGACCGTTTTAGTGGTCGTGGTTTTTTTTTGTGTGCTGTCCGCATCCATTGCACTGTTCTGTGGCCCCGCAAAAAATATTAGCATGTCCTATTCTTGTCCGTTTTGCGGACAAGAATAGGCATTTCTACAATAGGCCGCCCGTTCCGCAAATTGCGGAAGGAACACGGGCAGCTTCCGTTTTTTGCGGACCGCAAAAAAAACGTCACAGTCGTGTGCATGAGACCTTAGGATGTGTATAGATCAGTGGCACCAACCATTTCTCACGTGTGGGCTGCACCAGACATGGTATAAATTTCACAGGCCAGAACCAGGTAGCTTTGCCAGAGAAAAAGGCAAACATTGAGGGGGCAAATATCTGGGCATTACCCCTGGGAAGGGGGCAAATCTCTGGGCATTACCCCTGTGACAGCGGGGCAAATCTCTCGGCTATACCCCTGTGACAGGGGGCACAACTGGGCTATACCCCTGTGACGGGGGCACAACTCTGCTATACCCCTGTGACGGGGGCACAACTGGGCATTACCACTGTGACGGAGGCACAACTGGCCATTTAATAGTAGTAATGCCCTCTGTGCCCCCTTCACAGTAGTAATGTCTTCTGTGCACCCTTCACAGTAATAATGCCCATTGTGCCCCCTCCATAGTGATAATGCCCATTGTGCCCCCTTAACCTCTTAAGGACACATGACTTACCGGTACGTCATGATGTCCTGGTACTTAAGGACACATGACGTACTGGTACATCATGAATGGTTCCAATCACCGCCGCCCGGCGGGCGGTGATCGGAACCCGATACCTGCTCAAATCATTGAGCAGGCACCTGGGGCAAATGACTTATTAGGTATTGCCGCGTCCGTAAGAATCTCCTCTATAAAAATATCTCATGACCTAACCCCCCAGATTAACACGGTTAAAAAAAAAAAAAAAGAACACAGTGCCAAAAACGCAATTTTTGGCACTTTTCCATTTCAATCAGGTTTTTCCGGTAACAAAACAAGGGTTAACAACCAAACAAAAGTTAATATTTATTACCCCGATACTGCAGTTTACAGAAATGCCACATTTGTGGTCGTAAACTGCTGTATCAGTAAAAGGGAGGCCGCAAAAGGAAAGGACCGACATGGTTTCTGGAAGGCCGATTTTGATGGCCTTTTTTATTGACACCAGGTCCCTTTTGAAGCCCCCCTAGAGTAAAAACTCCCTAAAAGTGACCCCATCTAAGAAACTACACCCCTCAGGGTATTCAAAACTGATTATACAAACTTTATTAACCCTTTAGGTGTTCAACAGTTAATGGCAAATGGAGATGAAATTTCAGAATTTCAATTTTTGGTAACCTTGCCTCACAAAAATGTAATATAGAGCAACCAAAAATCATATGTACCCTAAAAATAGTCCCCCAAAAAATGCCATCTTATCCCGTAGTTTCCAAAATGGGGTCACTTTTAGGGAGTTTCTACTCCAGGGGTGCATCAGGGGGGTTGAAACAGGACATGGTGTAAATAAACCGGTCCATAAAAATCAGCCCTCCAAAAACCAAACGGCGCACCTTTCACTCTACGCCCCGCTGTGTGGCCGTACAGTAGTTTAAGGCCACATATTGGGTGTTTCTGTAAACGGCAAAGTCAGGGCAATAAAGATACAGTCTTGTTTGGCTGTTAACCCTTGCTTTGTTAGTGGAAAAAATGGGTTAAAATGGAAAATAAGGCAAAAAAATTAAATTTTCTAATTTCATCCCCATTTGCCAATAACTCTTGTGCAACACCTAAAGTGTTAACGACGTATGTAAAATCAGTTTTGAATACCTGAGGGGTGTACTTTCTCAGATGGGGTCACTTTTAGGGAGTTTCTGCTCTAGGGGTGCATCAGGGGGCTTCAAATGGGACATGGTGTAAATAAACCAGTCCATAAAAATCAGCCTTCCAAAAACCAAACGGCGCACCTTTCACTCTACGCCCCGCTGTGTGTCCGTACAGTAGTTTACGGCCACATATTGGTTGTTTCTGTAAACGGCAGAGTCAGGGCAATAAAGATACATTCTTGTTTGGCTGTTAACCCTTGCTTTGTTAGTGGAAAAAATTGGTTAAAATGGAAAATTAGAGAAAATAAAATGAAATTCTCAAATTTCCTCCCCATTTGCCAATAACTCTTATGCAACACCTAAAGGGTTAACAACGTATGTAAAATCAGTTTTGAATACCTTGAGGGGTGTAGTTTCTTAGCTGGGGTCATATTTTGATGGTTTCTATTATGTAAGCCTCGCAAAGTGACTTCAGACCTCAACTGGTCCCTAAAAATTGAGTTTTTGTAAATTTCTGAAAAATTTCCAGATTTGCTTCTAAACTTGTAAGCCTTATAATATCCCAAAAAAATAAAATATCATTCCCAAAATAATTCAAACACGAAGTAGACATTTGGGGAATGTAAAGTCATCACAATTTTTGGGGGTATTACTATGTATTACAGAAGTAGAGAAACTGAAACTTTGAAATTTGCAAATTTTTCCAATTTTTGGGTATTATTTTGTGCAAAAAAAATAATAATTTTTGACTTAATTTTACCAATGTCATGAAGTACAATATGTGACGGAAAAAAACAATCTCGGAACGGCCTGGATAAGTCAAAGCGTTTTAAAGTTATCAGCACTTAAAGTGACAGTGGTCAGATTTGCAAAAAATGGCCTGGTCCTTAAGGTGAAATAAGGCTGTGTCCCTATGGAGTTAATAGTAATGCCCTCTGTGTCCCTTTGTAGTAGTAATGCCCTCTGTGCCCCCTTCACAGTAATAATGCCCTGACACACACCACACCTACTTCATAGGCTGATCCCCCTGCTGCGCTGCCCACGTGACCTCCCCTCCTCTATCTCATCCCGCTGAGCCATTCAGTTAATGATTCACTGAATGGCAATGGCCGGCCGAGATGCGCTCTCACTCATAGTTCGCTGCCTGTATAGCTGACAGCGCCGCAAGCTCTGCCTTCGGTCACTGCACAGGCCGCATGACACAGCTTTGCGGGCCGTAGGTGGGGCATCACTGGTAGATCCACAGTGAAACCAATGTAAATGACGTGGATTTTGTTGATCTCACCTTTATTGTAAAACTGAGAATATCAATGCAAAAAAATATTAAAAAATCTGTATTACATTATCCTGATAATACGTGGGCACACGATGCAGAATACGTGCAGTTTTTCAGTGGAAAAGCCGGAGCATAATAAAGTACCAGCAAAGTTTTTGCTAAATCTCTGGTACACTTTGCATACTTTTTACGTGCAGAAATTGACTTATTTTAAGCAGCATGTCAATTGTTTGTGCGATTCTGCACCTTATGTAGAGTGGTTTTCCACATAGAAAATGTGCACAAAAATCTTAAACAAAAAACGCACCAAAGTGCAATAGATAGTGTGGATTTAGGGGACCACATACTGAGTGCTGTCCATGTCTGCATGTCTGTCCCGTGGCCCCACATCAGTTTTGCGGACAAGAATAGTCATTTCTAACAAAGGGCGGGACGTGCTGTTCCGCAAAATGTGGAATGTACACGTCCAGTATTCATGTTTTGCAGAACCGGAATTTGAAGGTCGCAAAATAGATACTGTCTTGTGAATGCCCCCTTAGTTCTGCCGCCTGTGGCAGGGAACAGCTAATCACTGGGGTTGCCGGGAGTCAGCCCCCCAATAATCTGATACTGATGAACTATACTACGGTAAATACATACACTACACATGTATTTTTACGTTGACTTGTTAGTAAATAGTTAATGATATTATCCCAGCAATTACACTCACATTTTGCAGTACACACAAGGCAAACATTTTAGTAAAAGTCATATTTAAACCCTTATTTTAGTAATAATGTTCATTTGCCGCAGTCACAAGTATGCAATGTACTGCACCAGCTAATTCATCAATGCCATGTGGCTAGTAACAGCTTGCAGCAAGGCATATAATAAGGTTACTCACAATGTCAATACCCTTGTGCCATGGGCACTTTTACACATATTTTATGCTGTGCTATGATTTGTCTCACATTATATCACACTTTAAATCATCTGACAATGATGACGTCTATACACCATACACACACAAATGTATACCGGCATAGGGGCAAAACAATACCCTGGTAGTGCCCTTCAGGAGACATTGCAATGAACTCAGCTCCACATCAGTGTTGGTTGGCACTAATTAAATCAACATTAGATTTTTTTACTTGGATGTATCCTGAAGCAGGTATATACCGTACTTGGATGTATCCTGAAGCAGGTATATACCGTACTTGGATGTATCCTGAAGCAGGTATATACCGTACTTGGATGTATCCTGAAGCAGGTATACACCGTACTTGGATGTATCCTAAGGCTGAGTTCACACGGGCGAGATTTCCGCGCGGGTGCAATGCAGTAGGTGAACGCATTGCACCTGCACTGAATCCTGACCCATTCATTTCAATGGGGCTGTGCACATGAGCATTTTTTTTCATGCATCAGTTCTGCAATGCTTTAAAATCGCAGCATGTTCTATATTCTGCGTTTTTCACGCAGCCCTGGCCCCATAGAAGTGAATGGGGCTGCGTTAATAACGCATTGCATCTGCAAGCAAGTGCGGATGCAATGCGTTTTTCACTGATGGTTGCTAGGAGATGTTGTTTGTAAACCTTCAGTTTTTTATCACGCGCGTGAAAAACGCATCAAAACGCATTGCACCCGCGCGGAAAAAACTGAACAACTAAACGCAATTGCAGCCAAAACTGACTGAACTTGCTTGCAAAATGGTGCGAGTTTAACTGAACGCACCCTGAACGCATCCGGACCAAATCTGTCACGCTCATGTGAACTCAGCCTAAAGCAGGTATATACCGTACTTGGATGTATCCTGAAGGAGGTATATACAGGGAGTGCAGAATTATTAGGCAAGTTGTATTTTTGAGGATTAATTTTATTATTGAACAACAACCATGTTCTCAATGAACCCCAAAAAACTCATTAATATCAAAGCTGAATATTTTTGGAAGTAGTTTTTAGTTTGTTTTTAGTTTTAGCTATTTTAGGGGGATATCTGTGTGTGCAGGTGACTATTACTATGCATAATTATTAGGCAACTTAACAAAAAACAAATATATACCCATTTCAATTATTTATTTTTACCAGTGAAACCAATATAACATCTCAACATTCACAAATATACATTTCTGTCATTCAAAAACAAAACAAAAACAAATCAGTGACCAATATAGCCACCTTTCTTTGCAAGGACACTCAAAAGCCTGCCATCCATGGATTCTGTCAGTGTTTTGATCTGTTCACCATCAACATTGCGTGCAGCAGCAACCACAGCCTCCCAGACACTGTTCAGAGAGGAGAGGTGTACTGTTTTCCCTCCTTGTAAATCTCACATTTAATGATGGGCCACAGGTTCTCAATGGGGTTCAGATCAGGTGAACAAGGAGGCCATGTCATTAGATTTTCTTCTTTTATACCCTTTCTTGCCAGCCACGCTGTGGAGTACTTGGACGCGTGTGATGGAGCATTGTCCTGCATGAAAATCATGTTTTTCTTGAAGGATGCAGACTTCTTCCTGTACCACTGCTTGAAGAAGGTGTCTTCCAGAAACTGGCAGTAGGACTGGGAGTTGAGCTTGACTCCATCCTCAACCCGAAAAGGCCCCACAAGCTCATCTTTGATGATACCAGCCCAAACCAGTACTCCACCTCCACCTTGCTGGCGTCTGAGTCGGACTGGAGCTCTCTGCCCTTTACCAATCCAGCCACGGGCCCATCCATCTGGCCCATCAAGACTCACTCTCACTTCATCAGTCCATAAAACCTTAGAAAAATCAGTCTTGAGATATTTCTTGGCCCAGTCTTGACGTTTCAGCTTGTGTGTCTTGTTCAGTGGTGGTCGTCTTTCAGCCTTTCTTACCTTGGCCATGTCTCTGAGTATTGCACACCTTGTGCTTTTGTTGCAGCTCTGAAATATGGCCAAACTGGTGGCAAGTGGCATCTTGGCAGCTGCACGCTTGACTTTTCTCAGTTCATGGGCAGTTATTCTGCGCCTTGGTTTTTCCCACACGCTTCTTGCGACCCTGTTGACTATTTTGAATGAAACGCTTGATTGTTCGATGATCACGCTTCAGAAGCTTTGCAATCTTAAGAGTGCTGCATCCCTCTGCAAGATATCTCACTATTTTTGACTTTTCTGAGCCTGTCAAGTCCTTCTTTTGACCCATTTTGCCAAAGGAAAGGAAGTTGTCTAATAATTATGCACACCTGATATAGGGTGTTGATGTCATTAGACCACACCCCTTCTCATTAGAGATGCACATCACCTAATATGCTTAATTGGTAGTAGGCTTTCGAGCCTATACAGCTTGGAGTAAGACAACATGCATAAAGAGGATGATGTGGTCAAAATACTCATTTGCCTAATAATTCTGCACTCCCTGTACGTGTGTGTATATATATATATACACACACATACACGTATTATAATACAAGTATTATAGGAGATGATACATACGAATTAGTGAGGATGCTTTTGGTTTTATTGTCTTAGTGTATATTGACTTTCAGTTTTAAGTTTCTGTGATTAGATGATGTGGGAAGGGGTAGGATTATGAGGGGTTTATAAGACTGGCCATTTGGAGTTCAGGTGTACGCTCCTGAAGAAGCGTGTAAGCAAAATCCGGGCCGTGCGATACCTGTGAATGTGCACCTTTGTGATTTTATACATACGTTTTTATCAAGATTCTGTTTGAGTATAATAAACCTTTTTATAATACACAGAGGAAGTCAGTGCTTTACTATGGTTGCGATTCCTTGATTACCCCCACCTTCCTGTAGGTAGAGGAGGGACACCTATCTGTGGAGCTTGTTGGTCCTTCCCATGCCAGAAATTTGCTCTGTACCAGAAATAGAGGAGGCTCAGAGGAGTGAGCAGCAGCGCAGTCTTCTTACATAACGAATCAATAAAGTACAGTATAATAGGAGGTGGGAGGAAAGAAGACATTGGTGCCCAGAAGTTCCATAAGAGGGCAGTGTCTGGAACTAAAACTACAGCAAATGTAACGAAGAAGAGGGGATGATCCACAATGTTGAAAGCAGCACTGATGTCTAGTAAGGAAACTTGGGAATACTATTCCTGGGATGTTAGCCAAAAAGTTATAGTGTATAGTGACTTCAGCATAAGAGCCTCAGGAACAGACAAATCCACATTATGAAAAGAAACAAATCTATAAGTACCAAAAGGTGGGAACACGACCAGGAGACTTGGGCTACCTGACTTACAGAAATTCCATATGAATTTCCGCACCAAATCCACATGTTACTTGCTGTTTTACTGCAGATTTTGCACTTCAAATAAAAAAGGTAAAAAAAAAAAAAAAGGCAAAGTGTACATGAAATGTTGCTAATCTCATACACTTTGCTGGTACTATATTACGCTGCAGTTTTTCCGCACAAGAATCTGCACAGAAAAATGTGTGTAATGTTGAACGTGTGCAGGTAGCGTTATAGGCACAAATGCCCCCCTAGTAAAAGGTGCGGAAATGAGCTCCCCCCAGAAGGAAGAAAACGGTCTATCCAGTGCCATCTATTTACCAGCCATACTTGTGCGCCATTTCCAGGCGTTCCATCATCCTGACCACCACCAAGCAGACTTTCTAACATGTTCAGTGAACATACCGCAATAATAACCTCTGGATAGTATTTAGAAGCCTTTTTTTATTTATTTTATTTTTATAACATCCCAAATGATCATATTCTTTTTTATCAAGACTATAGATAAATACAACATACATATTGATTAAAATTGATCTGGTAAGCCATATGAAATAATTTTGCTTTTATGGAAAAATCATGGATAGGCTGTTCTACATTAATATAGGTTTTTAAGCCAGCACTCTAATACAACATTCACTGACCGCAAATAAAATTAAGGGTAGGTTCACACAGGGTAAGTTTTTAGAGGCGGTTTTGAGGCAGATTTTCCTGCAAAAGCCAGAAGTGGATCCAACAGCAAGTAGAAGTCCTTCCTTTATATTTAGGATTCCTTTCCAATCCACTTCTGGCTTTTGCTGAAAAACTTGCAAGAAAATCTGCCTCAAAACATCCTCCAAAAAAACCTCTGTGCAAACTACGTTAAGGGCTCATTCACACTACTGTATGTTCGGTCTGCATCAGAACTGCGTTTTTTACAGATCGGATGCAGACCCATTCGTTTTAATAGCGCCACAAAAGATGGGGACAGCACACCATGTGCTCTCTGCATCCATAGGTGCATTACGCAGCCCCACAAAAAAAAAAAAAAAATTGTCCGTTTTGCAGACAAGGATAGGACATTTCTAGAGGAATATATCAGTAACATAGTACATAAGGCCGAAAAAAGACATTTATCCATCCAGTTCGGCCCGTTATCCTGCAAGTTGATCCAGAGGAAGGCAAAAAAAAAACTGAGGTAGAAGCCAATTTTCCTCACTTTTCCTTCTAGACTCCAATCAGGCAATATTATATATAAAAAGAAAAAAAAATGGTGGCATTTACACGGCCAGGATTTGCAGACCACAAAACTGATAGTCATGGGCATGACCCCCAAGGCCTCTTGTACACGAACTTGTGCTGGCCGTTCCCGTGCTGCGAACCTCAAATGCGGTCCGCAATGCACGGGCACCAAACGTGGGCCAGGACCCCATTCACTTGAAAACAGGACAAGTTCTATCTTTTTGCGGAATGGAAGCACAGAACGGAACCCCACGAAAGCACTCCGTAGTGCTTCCATGGGGTTCCGATCCGTGCTTCCGCACCGTATCTCCGGATTTGCGTGATGCGGAATGCACACGGCCAGTGTCCCGTGTATAGCGGACCCGCCACGGTCGTGTGCAACAGGGTCTAAGACTGACATGGGAAATCATACCCAAATAAATTAAGGTATCATTATAATAAAGTTCACATCCAGCAGCTGAAAAATATTAATAAATGGTCACAGAGTTTACTGTACTGGTTAATAAAAAAAAAAAACACACAACAACTTAAAAATGCTTCTCTTTCTCCACTTATCAGGCTCCTCTCCTCATCTTCACTCCTAAACTTTATACTCACTCTAAATTCTCTTCTAAATTTGTCTTTGAAAACAAGACTGACTGTAGCTCACTGGGGATCTGATGCTGCCCATAGAAGTCTAAAGTCTATGCAAAGAGGAGGAGGAGCTGAATGAGAGAAAAGCAGAGAAACACACAGACATATTGCCGCAGCTAATACTAAGTATTCTACTGTTTCACAGCTACTGGATTCACATCTACACTGCTCACTTAGCTCTGCATAATATCTTTCATGCTGCTGCTATTTGTCTGTATTTAAGATTTAGCATATTCTGAAAGGTCATCAGAAATGACAAGTATACTTTAAAAAGAAACTTAAAAAAAAAAGTTAATAAAACACGTTTCAGGTCTTTAATCTACTCGAAAACAGATCTAAATGTATGCTATATGTATACTTCTCCAGTAAATGGATCTGTAAAAGAAACTGTGAACATATACCCTAAAGGAAAACATACATTTGTACGATTTATGCTGCATACCCTTAAAATAGATAGGTACGGTATATATCAACTGTATTGGCCAAAATGCCATCTAAACATATCTAAAAAGAGTGACTTTAAAGGGTTTTCCAGTAATAATGATTTTATTTATTTTTTTAACAAATTACCCACAGCCTGCCTCCTGAATCTCTGCACTGTTTACGGTGGTGCATGGGCATCGTCACATGCTCCACTGCAGCTGACCATAAGCAGTATATCACCACTGAAACCAGTCATTGGCTGGAGCAGTACACGTGACCATGTCAATGCACTGTTGGATGTAAACAGTGTGGGGACTGCAAGTCAGACACAGAGGAGGTAGCACAGAGGATTGAAGCCATGTGGAAAAGGCAAGTATCAATCTTCTGTTTCAGGCTGCTGGCAATTGCTCTAAATTAATTATAACCAGAAAACCCCTTTAACCCTCAATATGTGATCGGTAACAATGTATATCGGAAGGTAACAAATTACTATCAAAGTAGTTGTTTGATTATACAGATGGGAGTATTCTTTATCGCTTTTATGACATATCTTATATATATATATATATATATATATATATATATGTATATATATAAAGGAATTTCTGTCTGTCTGGACGTCTGTCTGTTCTTTATGCGCGACCAAACGACTGAATCGATCTTCACCAAATTTGGTACACAAGTACATCAGGTGTCCAGGAAGGTTTTAGACTGGGTCTAAGCTCTCTAGAACGTACCGTTCCTGAGATGATCCCAAAAAATGACCTGCATTAGCCAATACAAGCATGCAAGTCTCTTTTTTTTCAAATCCCAACTGCCATACACACAGTTTTACTCCAGGTTTCCATAACAACCCAGCCAATTTTTCTTCACTGCTTTAGGTCAGCTTTAGGCTAGGGCTACAGGACGACAATAAGTCGCACCGCACATAGGGCACAAGTACACTGCTACATGCATCCATATTGGATGGATTTTTTGCGACTGGCGTGTCGCAGCATGTCGCAGTGCGACACCATAGCCTATGATTATAAAAATTGTTGAGTAAAATAATTTTGCGGGACACATGTCGTCGTGTAGCCCTAGCATTAAAGGGGCAGGGTGCTGTAGAGGTCAAAGTTAAGGGGATGGGCTGCTGTGAAGGTCCCATTTTAAAGTGGTATGGGGGTGGGGGGTCCAGTGTTAAGGGGCGGGGAACTGTGGAGTTCACTGTTAAAGGTGCGGTGTGCTGTAGAGGTCACTGTTATGAGGGATACTGTTGATATCTTAACGACACACAAACATTAAATGAAATAGATTAAATATACCCGTGCGAAGCCGGTTCCTTCTGCTAGTACTTCATAAAAACATGTAGATGAAATGCATGTTACTCACAATCTATTCTTTTCCAGGGAAAATGAGGGGAGAAAGACAGTCAGAGTGGAAGTTCATTAAAGTGAAGTGCAGGTCAGAGATGTCAAGTGCATATGGAGCTATGGGTATAAATAATTGACACTGTTCTAAAAGAAATGGAAAGCAACCATTACCCAGTATAAGATCTAGCTACTATATGCATAGGAATACAGAGGCAACGACCTCCAATTTCATCACTTAAAAAACTTCCACAGTTCTAACAAGTCTATAGAGACAAATGATGCACCCATTGGTCTAAAAATAAAAAAAGATAAAAAGAACAGCGCACCTGAGGAAGGAGGTAGTCCGCCTCCGAAACATGTCGCTCTCTGTCCTCTGTTTTTATTTTCCTATGTATTTTATTCAAGAAACTACCATTTTAGTGAGCAGTGCCCCAAAACCATTTCTATTATTCTCCTCTTCACAAAAATGAAAAAAATAATCTTCTTGTTGTCCCTGCAGCCTATATATGACAATTATTTATGAATGTAAGGTGCAGATAATGTTAAAAGTTTGGATGTAGAGGAAAGTCTGTACATAAAACAGTTTGTTTCAATTAACAATAGTAACCAGAAAGAACACAAATGCCCAGACAAGGGCTCCTCTAAAGAATCCTATTGAAGGGTTACACTTTGAAAAATGACTTGAGCTTCTCTCTGAAGGAAGCTAATGTGAACTTGGAAAGGGCAATTAAATTGTCAGAATTAACAAATTTGTTTTTAACTAGAAGATAGCCAGAAGTATAGTCTAGGGGCTGGTATTGATCGGCAAAACAGAGGACATTCGTCTTCAGGTATTTACGCTGCCACCTTTGCATTAGAGGCTGTTTTTGACCCTATCAATCCTTACTGGAGATTGCTCTGACTATACCCATCTGCACAAAGCTGTAAAATATCTGATGCTAAGGTTTTCTTATACAGCCATGCAAATTTCCAACACACAAACTATCTGGACAACGCAATTAAAGCTAGACAAAGACTTCAAAATTTGCTTCAGTATGAGGAGTGTTTGAATGGTTTTCACAGTTGAGCCGCCTGTCAGTAAAGTAACATATGCTTAGATATTTTATATTAACATCTGCAGCATTTCAATCCCATATGAATATACCCTAAAGGGTTTTTCTGAGCTGGTAAAAAAAAAAAAAAAAAAACATCTTCCTTTTGTCCAAAACAAAGGAAGATGCTCTAAAATAATAAAATTACATATACTAGCCAGATATTCCTCTACTGTCCCAGCACTGCCATTAGATTATCTATACTCGCCAGATATCACTCTGCTGTTCCAGTGCTGCTACTACTAGAATAATGTATACTCAGATATTCCTCTACTGTTCCAGTGCTGCCACTAGAATAATGTATACTCAGATATTCCTCTACTGTTCCAGTGCTGCCACTAGAATAATGTATACTCACCAGATATTCCTCTACTGTTCCAGTGCTGCCACTAGAATAATGTATACTCACCAGATATTCCTCTACTGTTCCAGTGCTGCCACTAGAATAATGTATACTCACCAGCTATTCCTCTGCTGTTCCAGTGATGCCACTAGAATAACGTATACTCGCCAGATATTCCTGTGCTGTTCCAGCGATGTCACTAGAAGGTATACTCACCAGATATTCCTCTACTGTTCCAGCGATGCCACTAGAAGAAGGTATACTCACCAGCTATTCCTCTGCTGTTCCAGCGATGCCACTAGAAGAAGGTATACTCACCAGCTATTCCTCTGCTGTTCCAGCGATGCCACTAGAAGAAGGTATACTCACCAGCTATTCCTCTGCTGTTCCAGCGATGCCACTAGAAGAAGGTATACTCACCAGATATTCCTATACTGTTCCAGCGATGCCACTAGAAGAAGGTATACTCACCAGCTATTCCTCTGCTGTTCCAGCGATGTCACTAGAAGGTATACTCACCAGATATTCCTATACTGTTCCTGCGATGCCACTAGAAGAAGGTATACTTACCAGATATTCCTCTACTGTTCCAGTGCTGCCACTAGAAGGTATACTCACCAGATATTCCTATACTGTTCCAGCGATGCCACTAAAAGAAGGTATACTTACCAGATATTCCTCTACTGTTCCAGTGCTGCCACTAGAAGAAGGTATACTCACCAGATATTCCTATACTGTTCCTGCGATGCCACTAGAAGAAGGTATACTTACCAGATATTCCTCTACTGTTCCAGTGCTGCCACTAGAAGGTATACTCACCAGATATTCCTATACTGTTCCAGCGATGCCACTAAAAGAAGGTATACTTACCAGATATTCCTCTACTGTTCCAGTGCTGCCACTAGAAGAAGGTATACTCACCAGATATTCCTATACTGTTCCTGCGATGCCACTAGAAAAAGGTATACTTACCAGATATTCCTCTACTGTTCCAGTGCTGCCACTAGAAGAAGGTATACTCACCAGATATTCCTATACTGTTCCTGCGATGCCACTAGAAGAAGGTATACTTACCAGATATTCCTCTACTGTTCCAGTGCTGCCACTAGAAGGTATACTCACCAGATATTCCTATACTGTTCCAGCAATGCCACTAGAAGAATGTATACTCACCAGATATTCCTATGCTGTTCCTGCGATGCCACTAAAAGAAGGTATACTTACCAGATATTCCTCTACTGTTCCAGTGCTGCCACTAGAAGAAGGTATACTCACCAGATATTCCTATACTGTTCCTGCGATGCCACTAGAAGAAGGTATACTTACCAGATATTCCTCTACTGTTCCAGTGCTGCCACTAGAAGGTATACTCACCAGATATTCCTATACTGTTCCAGCGATGCCACTAAAAGAAGGTATACTTACCAGATATTCCTCTACTGTTCCAGTGCTGCCACTAGAAGAAGGTATACTCACCAGATATTCCTATACTGTTCCTGCGATGCCACTAGAAGAAGGTATACTTACCAGATATTCCTCTACTGTTCCAGTGCTGCCACTAGAAGAAGGTATACTCACCAGATATTCCTATACTGTTCCTGCGATGTCACTAGAAGAAGGTATACTTACCAGATATTCCTCTACTGTTCCAGTGCTGCCACTAGAAGGTATACTCACCAGATATTCCTATACTGTTCCAGCAATGCCACTAGAAGAATGTATACTCACCAGATATTCCTATGCTGTTCCTGCGATGCCACTAGAAGAATGCATACTTACCAGATATTCCTATGCCATTCCAGTGCTACCACTCTGGGCTGTGTTTACGTAGGCTAGTTTGCCACTAGTGTTCAATCTCTCTGGATTCAGCATTAATGGGGAAAATTACATAAATGCCGTTCTGCTCTAATAACTATAATGGGGAGGCAGATATCCGGCCGCAACCCGGAAAATATGGAGAGAATCAGCCAGACTAAATCTGCTGTGTAGGATCGCACAAACGCTAGTGTGAAACTAGCATTAGATGCAGAGGTTACCACTGCAACCAGTCCATGGCCTCTGTGGGCATGTGCTGAATACCGCCAGTGAATGGCTGCAGTAACCCCATATGGTACACGGATACGTCACTGCTGCAGCCAAGTAAATGCAGAACAGAGGTGGGGGCTGAAGTGGCAGCGCGGGAACAGCAGGTGAATTACTGGTTGGTATATGTTCTTTAATTATTTTAAAACCTCTCCCCTTTTTAGGACACATTTTTTACCAACTTGTAAAACCTCTTTAAAAGGTAAGTTATTAACCTGCAGGTTATTTTTAAAAATGAAATGGATAAACAAAAAAATAAAAACACATTAACATTAATTTGTTGTACACTTTTATACTCCAAGCGTGTTTATTCCCTAAATAATAGTTGGCAGCCACAGTAGAAAGCATTTTAAAGATTTGCCAGTCTCCTGCTTAAAAATGCACTTTTACAATGTGGTTTGCAGGCGTTATGGATGAATGGGTTTATACACTATCTCCTTTAATTCATTTGCCAGAGATAAAAAAAAAATAATAAAAGCTTGACAGCTTGATGCACAATATTGCTAGCAACAGCAAATAAAACCCACTAAACTAGTATTGATTCCCTTACGCTGAAGATACATCATAGCCAATATCAGTTGACTGGAGTAAGACCAGAGGCCAGTTCAGGCACTGGCAGCAGGTGCAGGAGAGTGGACTTTTAATTACAAAATGCCTTGGTTCTGGCATATATAACTATGACATGCAGTGCTGCTTCACCTCATCTGCCATTTTTGAGTAGTGGAAGGGATTCAATGGTCAGAGCTCCAAGGCCAGATAGAAGTCAGCGAAGATCAGCAAATTCTGGGTTTATGCCATTTTCATTGACACAAAAAAGCCATAGTTCGGAAACCTTATACTTCTAATGAACCCAATCCAAGCTAAAAATTGTGCAAAATAATTTTGTGATTGGAGCCTCATACATAATATTCATGTTGCTCTGCCTCACAGCATACACGCACAGCTCCCTCTTAGTAGAGCTCTGCCCAAGTGTGCATTCACAGAACAGTGTCTGTGCGCTTCTGGGTCCGTACGACCACGCAGGAAAAAATAGGACACTGTCGCAACACGCAGACTGCAGACCCATTGAAGTCAATAGTTCACAGCCGGTGTCTGTGTTTTGTGGTCCTCAAAACAGACATGGTCATGAGAATGCACCCGAGATATTCCCATCTGATTTTATATAATATCACTAGGACTCTGATGGGTTTGGGGTCAGATCTCTGGGACACCCAGCAAATCTGAGGCCAGTGGAAACTGCAGTTTCCCTAGCAATACAGTTCCATTGAAGTGAAAGTGGGAGTGCTGCAGTTCCCTGCACAGAGGGTAGCAGGGAGAATCACTGCGTAGGAAGATACTGTGAAGTTGACCCTCAATAAAATCAGATAATTGACATATCTAAGCCATTTGTCACCAATGATCTGGTGAGAATACCCACTTAAAGGGGTTCCACATAATCCTCAAAACAGGTCTGCTTTCTTCAAGAAACTGCGCCCCACCTGTCCATAGGTTGTATGTAGCACTGCAGCTCAGCCCTATTCAATTCAATGGAGTTGAGCTACAATACCCGACACAACCCACTGATAGGAGTGGCACTGTTTTCTGCAGACAGCAGACACGCTTTTTAATTCTGGACAACCACTTTACCAGTAGTCATGGCAGGACCCGCCCGACAGTAGCACCCATCTGGTGCCCCAGTAGTCCCAGCAGTAAGCCTGACTTTGCTTTAGCAGCCACAGCACTATTTCTCCTACACTTTACCCTCCAACAGTCATAGCAGTATCTCCTCCATATCCAGAGAATTCACAGCAACACCTTTCCCCTCCAACCTGCTCTCACAGCAGTATCTTTTCCCAGTAATTCTAGCAGAGCCTTTTCTCTAGTCATCATAAAAGTGTGTTTTTCCTCCAACATATAGTCAGAGGCTATATTGGGTGGAAGCAGTCATTACAGTTGCTGCAACCTTGGTTATAAAACATATTGCCGTTCAACGCCAGACCCCCCATTGATTATAATGGGATTCGGCTGCTTTCTGGCATGAGTTACTGCATACAGCAGTAACCGGCCGGATCTTATTATAGTCAATGGGGTTCCTGGGTGAACGTCACTATCCAGCTAGGTAGATCTGTTGAACAGCTTGCCAGGTCAGTTAAATGGAGGTCTGAGCCTACCCTAATAAGAGATTCTTGACCTACACATAAGAGATATACTGGTATGTTAAGCCACAATACCCAACATATCCAATAACATGGATATCACTATCTCACAAACCTAGATATTCGTATGCTAAAATAATAGAAATTACATAAAATACCTTGGATGTTGTGAATATTTTTTGTAAAATAACTTCTAACAATGGTTTTAGTTTCTGAAGAATATTGGTGCCCAGACACAAAACTCGTAAAAATTCTGAGCATGCCGATTTTGGCTGGAAAGGCTGATAAACTAACATCTAAGGGGACCACAACAGCTCCCCCCTTCCCTCAATCACCAGGGAAAGAAGGATTGGGCATGCTGAATCTCAATATCTCCAATCCTTTCTCCCCACCGGACAAAGGCTGCTGTCGGAATCTATGCACAATTAGTGAAAAAAGTCAGAAAGGAATACGGAATGGGACCTTAGGGCTCTTTCACACCTGCGTTCTTTTCTTCCGGCATAGAGTTCCGTCGTTGGGGCTCTATGCCGGAAGAATACTGATCAGGATTATCCTAATGCATTCTGAATGGACAGTCAGTCCTTCAGGTTGCATCAGGATGTCTTCCGTTCCGGAACGGAACGTTTTTTGGCCGCAGCAAATAGCGCAGAATGCTGCGCTTTTTGCTCCGGCCAAAAATCCGGAACACTTGCCGCAAGGGGCGTGATCCATGCGCATGGGGCGCTCTGACGTCACTCTGGAGCGCCCCGGGAGCCGCACGGACTGTAAGTATACTGCTCCCCCGCTCCCACTATGGCAACCAGGACTTTAATAGCGTCCTGGGTGCCATAGTAACACTGAAAGCATTTTGAAGACGGATCCGTCTTCAAATGCTTTCAGTACACTTGCGTTTTTCCGGATCCGGCATGTAATTCCGGCAAGTGGAGTATACGCCGGATCCGGACAACGCAAGTGTGAAAGAGGCCTTAAAGAGGTTATCCAGTCATGTATATTGATGACCTATCCTCAGGATAGCAGCGCTCCAGACAAAAAAAAATATCAAGGAGCCATTGGCTCCTAACCTGAAAAATTTAGGAGCCAAAATTAACATGTCTTACCTAGGGTTGTCACAATACCAAAATTTAGATTCAATTAAGATATCATAAAAAAGTAAAGCCTCATAAAGACGTCCGTGGAACGCGGTCCGTGAGATACCGGACTGGCATCCTGCTTAGTGCAGGAGTGCACGGCATCATTGGTTGCTATGACACCATGCGCTTTGTGCAGCCGCTGCTGTACAGTAATACACTCTATACGAGTGTATTACTGTACAGCAGCAGCGGCACAAAGCGCACAACGTCATAGCAACCAATGACGCCGTGCGCTCCTGCACTAAGAAGGTTGCCAGTCCGGTATCTCACGGACGTCTGCATGAGGCTTAATAGAGATATATTAGGATGAATAGGATCTCACACTCTCCCTGCTGCCCTGTGCTTTGTGCACACAGCAGCAGGGAGCTGACCATGGCAGCCAGGGCTTCAGTAGCGTCCTGGCTGCCATGGTAACTGATCAGAGCCCAAGGATTACCAATGGGTGAGGAGGGGAGGGGACCCTGGGGCCACTGCGCCACCAATGATTATACTTTATAATACTGGGGCTGGGGGGCGGTGCACTGTGCCACCATGAATATA
Source organism: Bufo gargarizans (assembly GCF_014858855.1). Taxonomy (NCBI): domain Eukaryota; kingdom Metazoa; phylum Chordata; class Amphibia; order Anura; family Bufonidae; genus Bufo; species Bufo gargarizans. Next base: position 181,124,224 of record NC_058080.1, on the reverse strand, counting down.
ATTAACACATTCATTTAAGTGAATATAGTTTATGCCTGAATACAATCGCAGGCTGCTGGTTGCTGCTATATTCCTGCTATATTCCATACCCGGGCTCTATGTGCTGCACCTGAGGGGTTAATTGTAGAGGATCGCAGCACACAGTCATAGAGGCTGGGTGCTGGGTATGGGATATAGCCGGCACCCGCAGACTGCGTTTGTATTCAGGCATAAACTATATTCATTGGTGGCACAGTGGCCACAGCCCCTCCCCTCCTCCTCCCTGCTATCACACCATTGGTGGCAGCAGCGGCACAGGGGGGAGGGACTGCATCCTTCTCTCCTGTGCTGCTGAGCAGAATATGGCGCGCTCCGAGTGCAGCGCGTGCAATGTCTGTTCAACTCGCCTGTGTCTGCTTGATGAAAGCCCTTTCATTTAACAGCAGAGGGTCTAGGCACAAATGGCGACAAGAATTCAAAGTCTTGTCGCCATTTTGAAATTCTAAGTCACATTGGCAACCATTTCGGTTGCCATCTGGAGCCCTGGATAGGTCATCAATATGAGATCGGTGGGGGTTTGACACCCGGGACCCCCGCTGATCAGCTGCTTCCTGTTCTTTGCACTGACGGCAGCATCTGAGGCGTTAAAACTCAGTCAATTGCCATTCATAGACATTAGCCCTGGGACTCTACTGTGTGAGACGGAAGAAACTTGGTAGCTATCGCACCCGCTCCACTTCAGGGTGTATGTACGGTGCTGACTGGAAAGGGGCCCAAAAATATCCTACCGAAAAATATCACTATAAAATGAAAATGGCATTTCAAATTAAGTATTATCGCAATTAGGGATGAGTAACATCCGTAGTCGATTTGCATAAAACAGGAGCCCCGTACAGTATTAGAATGTATTGGCTCTGATGAACCAAAGTTATTGCATTGTGAAGTCTCGCGAGACTTCACGCAATAACTTCATAAATTAATTTGCACTGTAAAAAGCCATTTCCCGAACTCTGGTTCGGTTCCCTAATCGCAATATACATGCAATATGAATGTTGTTCGTTTTGTTCTGTCCTTTTTTTTTTTTTACATTTTCCTCTCTAGGTAGCGCCCCCTGCCATTTCTCCTGTGGCCAAAATTCTGATCCACCTTCTCCAGATTTCAGTGGTAGACCGACATGCTCTGTAGTTTCAATGCTACCTTCCTTCTCTCAGTACCGGTATATTCATCATACAGTGAAATGGTCCAGACACCTTTCATTAATTCGCCCTACTTTCAAATTCATAGAAATATATAGTAGAATCACTGGAGCTGTGTGCGGGGGACTAATTTCTATGCATGCCAGGAAGACAAAAGCTTCAGCAACTGTGGGGGCAAAGTTAGCAACAGTTAACTGCAAAGGACCCCTGGAAAATATAGGTGCTTGATGCCCATGTGAGATAAGCTGCTGCCCACCCACAAAAGGGAGAGTAAAGAAGCGTTAAAAAAGGTGAAAATAACACTGGAGAGCAGCTATTCTACATTAATGAAGTTCAAATAAAGTGTGCATTACTCCAGATATTTATTTATTTATTATGGGATAACCCATTTAATAAATCTAATTTGGAAGTTAAGTGGTTTATAAAAGCTACACCGATGGCATGAAAATAATAGCTCAGAGATATAAGTAAATCTATAAAATATTTTATCTATAGAATGAGAAAATGTAAAGAATCCTCTGCCAGTTTTCAACAATATCTAGTACCAGCGATTTTAGCAATCTCCACTAGTGATTTAAACCACATTTTTTATATTTATTTTTCAAGATGTTCTAATGCATGGAAAACTCTCTCATACAAATAATGAAAAACAACATAGGCCTACCGTAATATTTTACCTTCCAAACAGACAGTACATCACACAGCTTGAAATAGATTTTTAGCAGGAAGATTTAACATCAATGGAGAAGCGTATACAGGTATATAACTTTCTACAGCACACCTATATATCATAGAATATGTGATGACAATAAAGATGATATAGCATTCATCCTCCTAGGGAGTGAGACACTTGTATATCAAAGGAGTACATTTTAAATCAATGGTACTCAATTTGCTGGGTACTACTGCACAAAAATAAAAATAAAAACATTGTGAAGCTTAGAATAACCATAAATGTATGTCATATTTATATTAAAGACATACTTAAAGGTGTTGGCCACTTTTTGGCTACTGGTGACCAATGTGTATGTAAGATGACTATATTACACTTACTAATATAGCCTATGTTGGTATTCTGAGCCTTTTGCTAGATTTCATAAGCCATGTTCCTTGTTGGTGAAATATTCTGTGCTGTCTGCACACAGGTTCTGTCCATAATATGGCGGCTGATGGAGGGTCATGTGACCAGACATCACGCGGCCTCCTCCATTCTAACACACTAAACTCCCAACAGTGCAAGTCCAGATGGTTGGTGCAGTTTGTTAGAGAGACTTGATTTGCCAGGTCAAACGATCCTGTTATTTTATTGACAGGACCTATGTGTGGACAGCACAAAAGACTTGGCCAAAAGAGGACATATCTTATAAAATAAAGAAAATTGTGCAGAATGCCAAAAAAGATTTATTAGTAAGAGCCATATAGACATCTTACCAACACATTGATCAACAGTAACCAAAAAGTGGGCAACCCATTTAAAGGGACTGGGCCAAGTTATCAACACCATAGGGGACATGTTTCTGATTAGCGGGGTCAAACCAATGCACATTTCTAACTTTCTCCTTATAAACCTATAACATCTGCAACACAACACTAGTACAAATAGCTTTTACTTAAAGCTGACCTCTGGTTTTATAATGAAGTTTTTTATTATCTACCAAGTATACCCCAAATACTGCACACTGTCGTCCCTTACACCTGATTTTTATGTCAGCCCTTCCCTACCCCTTTTTCATGTGCCACTTCATTTAGGCATGATGTCTACATGCAGAACTTCCTGTTTTCAGCTTCCTGCTAGGCGTTCAAACTATACCCAGCATGCTTTGCTCTGAAATATATAACAAAGTTTGCTTCCCTTGCTACACTCTTCTCTCTGTAGGAGTCACGGCCCCTACACCTCCCCTCTCATGTTAGCTAGGCACAGGCTACCACTGAGGCCGCTGATGACAGGACATCACACTTCCGATCCAGTGCAAGCGGCAGGGACATCTTGAACATGTGAGGTTTTTTTTACCCTGTGCCCCACCCCATGGAAATTACTTTCCACTCTAGGACAACCCCTTTAACAAAGTAAGGTTACTATGATATTGTACCTATTTGAGATGCAATGGTATTCACTTTACTTACACAATTCTGATCTATAAATTACTCTAGGTTCCTAGAAAAGCAGAGAAACTGTATTCACATTGCTTTCTGTTGTGCAGCTTGGAAGTTCATCATTTAACTATGTTTAATTAATAATTAAAGGGGTTATCCTATGAATAATGTCAAAAATTATAACAAGACATCATATAGAACATGGGTGGGGAATTTTTTTTGCTGCAGTGGGCAATTGGATACTTGTAACTGTTTGTGGCCATACAAAATTCCAGCGTGCTATATTCTCAGGGATAACAGAAATGCGTCAGCAGTTAATACACTCCAAGGAGTACATTTGTGCAGCAGGACAAATAGCACTTTTTTAAATTGGAGCACAAAATGGTGCCTGCACTATATATATATTTAGCTCTTTATTTGGCACTAATGGCAGCCAAGTAAAAGAACAAATAGCAGGTGGTACTATCCAGATTTTGGTGAATAACTCAGCGGCTAGAGAATTTTTAATTTTATTTTTTATGTGGGAAAACCCCTTTTAAATCTATTCTCCAATGATTGTGTATAATAAAAGTATGTAATGCTGTAAAAAAAATACATGAAATATTTGTCATCTGTCTTAGGCTAGTTTCACACCTGCGGCAGGATGCTCCGGCATAGAATGCCAGGAATCGGGTAGACAAATATTGTTGCGTGCAGCATATATTTTTTTCCTCGACTGATTCCTGGCATATTTATGGGCAGGCAGCAGTATCTGGGAATGAAGGATCCGGATAACTTCGGCAGGCTGTTTTATGCCGAAAGACCGCCGCAGATGTGAAACTGGCCTTACAACAGAGCACAACTGTAGACGTAGCAGAAAATTTAAAGGGAACCCGTCACCAGGATTTTGGGTATAGAGCTGAGGACATGGGTTGCTAGATGGCCGCTAGCATATCAGCAATACCCAGTCCCCATAGCTCTGTGTGCTTTTATTGTGTAAAAAAAAAAAACATTTTATACATATGCAACTTAACCTGAAATGAGTCAGAGCTTGAAAATATGACTCTTCTCTGGTCACACAAGCAAGATATGACTCTTATGTTAATTTGCATAAAAGGTGGGAAGTACAAAAATGCATAATACTTATTGAATTTGTCTGCAAATGAAATTAAAAGTGTAATTTATATGCTTAGGGTAACACGCAGAACATTTAGAAACTCTCAGTGAGGGTGGCATAGTAGAGGTGACAGGTTCCCTTTAAGCAGAATGGTATTTTATACTAAGCATCTAAGCGTGCGTGCTTTTTACACGTGGAAAAGCAGCTCTATGTAAGGCTACTTTTACACTGGCGATTCTGGGTCCGCTTGTGAAATCCGTTTCAGGGATCTCACAAGCGGCCCAAAACGGATCAGTTCAGCCCCAACGCATTCTGAATGGATAAGGATACGATACGGCGGAACACGGTCGTGTGCATTCGGCCTTAGTCAGTGGGGACGGATACGTTTTTCACTGACACAATATGGTGCAATAGAAAACGGATCCGTTATGAACGGATACAAGCGTTTGCATTATCGGTGCGGATCCGTCTGTACAGATACACAGTAGCCTAAGTCCATGCTTTTTTTTTTTTGTGTGTGTTTTTTTCAGCTTTGTACTGAAGTGAACACTCTCTGGATAAATAAAAATAAAAAACACATAAAAAACCACACAAAATCAGATGCATGAATCTACCCTTAGTCTTAAAAAAGGACCCACGAATGAACAAAACATTTGTATGTACAGAACCTAAGTCTTGTTTGGACTGGTTAACATTCCTATGTGTCAATGATACGGTACTAAACCAGTCAATGACTAATGGCAGGTTTCAGTGGCGCACAATAATATCAGCAGTTGCCAACAGCTAGGATGTCACATGTTGCACACAACCGGATGGGACAACTGCTCAATATCACAGTAAATAAAATAACATGAAAAAAAAACAATGGGCTGGATGCATCCTTTTTACAAGCTAAATAGTAAAATGCTTGGGGCTCACAAACACATTTTATTTTGCTGATGCAGACAACTTGTTGCACCAATCTTCAATCTACAACCTTCCTCCATTGATCTACTTGTAATCTACAGCCAAAGATGGAGGCAGGATATTTTTTTCATATTTTTGTACAAAGGTGGTAGTTAGTCTGTATGGCTTTCTGCAAGCTTTAGTGGCAAGAACAAGCAAACAATTACTGCTACTGTACCTGCATTCACCGTCATATCGCCAACCTGCCAAAAACCAGAAAGGAACCTTTCTACCCTTTAAGGATTGCCTAGGCAGGTCTTAATATCCACTTGAAACATGACCATTTTGGCTGGCAACTGAACATAACTTTATGGTACTAACCATGTTCTATGGCGGCTCTGAGTATCGCTTCAGGATGTGTCGAACCAAGGGGGTTCCGTACAAATCGTCGTCGGCGCCTCAAGTCATCTTCCCAGTAGTCAAGGCGCCAGAACTCCCGGGGCCGGCTACAACAAAACACAGGGATCACACATGTTAGCCATTACTAAACAGCATGGTGGCAGTGAATTTTCACAGACAGCTCTCCTTGTTTGCTTAGCTCTTTCTTTGACTTTAGTTGGTATAACTGTCACTGTTAAACAATTTAAGATCTTGTGTTTCTTCACCGAGGAGCTAATGTGATATCACTGTAAACCAGACTACATTTAATACATTGCTTTAATACGTACACCAATACATTAGAAACGAATGGCCACAAATATGTGGGGTCTCTCAAAAAGGAGCTTAGATATAAATGCATACAAATACGGCAAACATAATAAAGACTGTTAAAAAATAAAATATACTAGATTTCTGGATTTCACTCCCTTTTTCCAATGCAGTACAAATACATTAGTACAAGTCATATGGTCTATAAAGACTCTTAATGTAGCCACACACATTAGATCGAACGTTGATGGTCGAACAACCATTAAATGAATGATTATGCGGTGAATGATCATTCTGCTGACACTGTGAAGCTGGTGGTTCGTGCCACCATAGTGCTTACGTTTTTTTGTTTTTTTTTACTCTTATTAACCTCAGATTAATATCATCAAGATCAATTGTGTAGAAATGGCGCGGCACTTTTGCCTACTCTGTCTTAGGTGCTAGTTGTTATATCAAAGTAGTAGATATAAACAACAGCACTCAGATTGTATGCAGAATTCTATCTTTATTCATAAGGCAACTTCACATTCAAGTGACAAAAGGTCAAACATGACCTTTTTCAAACACAAGTTGCCAGAGAAGTAAACGGGAGAAAATACATACAGAAAATCGAGCTCAGGAATGGTGTACACACACCTAGGTTGAAGCTTATACCTAGGTGTGTATACACCATTCCTGAGCTCGGAACGGCTTCAGGAATTTAGGGGGCATTTCCAGAACTGACCATAACATGTGACAATTCAGGTATTGTTTTAAAAAGTACTGCGAGGTGGGCGGGTCATGGGTTGTATACCAGGTATGAATGAACCTTAATTGAGAATAACCCATCTTTGTAACCACCTAAACCAGTCTGATATTTTCTGTAGTGGAATTCCTTGGCATAAAACCTGTTTGGTCTTGGTGTATCAATGACAGAATGACCTGATTGAGACACGGAGCCAAGATTCTGGTCAGGATTTTGTAGTCTACATTTAGCAGCGGTATAGGACCATTTCCATGGCCGAATAAAATGTGGCTAATAGTTGGAGAGCCAGTACTTCTGCATATTTAGCATATACCTCTTTGGGAAGCCCATGCGGGCTAGGGGACTTCCTGTTATTAAGGTCTAAAATGGCTTGTGTTATTTCCTCCAAGCTAAATCGGTTGATCCAGTTGGGCACTTTGGGACAGCGAAAGTTTAGGGAGGGTAGAGTTATAAAGGTTGATAAAAGTGTGTAAAGTGCCAAGAATTGTTTCTTGAGTCCTTAATTGACAAAATTGCTGAGGAAGGTTAATCGTGGCAGATTAGCTGGGCCAATAGTTTAGCAGATTGATTGCCTAGCTCAAACGCAGTTTGTTTAATAAAAAACTGTTTCCTATCTGCTTTGTCCCCGAGTATCGCTAGGTATTGTCTGCCCCCCTGTAGCCAAGCTGTTCTGTTAGCGTCAGTGGGATGATGGATATATTGCTGTTCCAACATGGTGCACTGTGATTCCATCTCCATCTCCGAACGTTTAGTGTCTTTTTTGATATATGTTATGCTCAATTGTAGGGACCCGTGTAGAAACGCTTTTAATGTGTTCCAGACAAGGGCTAGGTTGGGCTCCCATCCGCTGAGCCCAAAAGGCTCAGCCAGAACAGATGGACATTCATCCAAAGTGCTCTGGTGGTCTGTGCCCGTCAGTGTCTTGCAGTTCCATCCACTCCATGCTCCAGACTACTCCTCACCTGCAGTGCCTGAAGGGTGCACGCATCCCCTCTCCAGTCTATGGCTTGCCACCCTGAATTACTTCAAGTGGGAGGGTGACTGGGCAATTCTAGTTGCTAGCTTTTTGCAAAGGTGCGCCATTCTTCTGTTCGTTTGCCCATGTATCAACCCTTGCCTGTTCAAAATTTGATCATTTGCTGCTTGACCTGTTCCTCATTTTGACTAACCATGTACAGCCGTCCTGACCTTTGGACTGTTTACTGGATTGCATGAATGCTGCTTGCTCTAACCTCGGCTTGTTTCCTGACTATGGTTTTGCATGATCCCTTTTTGTTCCACACTGGTGTCTCTCGACCCCCAAGGGTCAATAGCTACTGAGCTAAGACTACTCAAAGTGATAGTTTCCACATTTTAGTTCATATTGGTCATTACAGTTCAATTATCCTGGGTGCAGGATGAACAATCTTTATTGGAATGTTTTTCAGGAAAAGATCTTTTTTGTTGACTAGCAATGACTATGGAAATGTTAAACACCACTGATTTCTTTACAATCATTTGTCAAAACGATGACAGATTATTTTGGTTGAAATAGTCTGCTTTGATCAACTCTAGATTGATGTGTATGGCCATCCTTAGTAGCCCAACAGAAATTGTAATCCTTTAGATTTAACTGCAATGTGAATGAATGGGGCAAAGAAAGGGAACGGATCTGGACAAATTTACGTTCACCATTGCGTAAAAATTGTCTAAAGACACTTTCTACTAATAAAAAGTAAGGATAAAAAATAAAAAAAACTATCCGGACCATGGCCTCAGTCTACATGTACTGCACATACTCTCCTCCATTAACGTAAAGCCTTTCCATCTTGTATTTGTATGTCCTTGAAAAGAACAATATCACTTTTCCATCTGAGGAATTCTTCTTCATGGTAGGAAGGTGAAATGAACACTAAATACATCATTGTGAAATGAATTGCTGACAGTGTGATCAACTTCCCTGCACACTAGTGGCATGCGCTCCGATTTCAGGCTCATTTCAGCCCCAGCAGGGCATCTCTCCTAGAGACTGCATTTATAAAACAGAATAGGGAAAGGCTATTATAAATATGGGATAGCATTACCTATATTAATCAAAGTCTGTACCCTTTCATCATTTTTCTTTCTAATTTGTGCCTTTCCCTCACAAGGTCAGTAAATCAAACAGAACACCATTTGCCTCGAAAGTGTTAACTTTAATGAAAATCTTGCGTGTGCCTGTTTGGTGCATAATAATAAAATATTACTCAGTTTAGATGTGCAGGAATTTAATTAAAATCATCTCCTAAAATATTCATAAACTTTAGCCCCTGGAGTACCAAAATTAGACATGCATTTCCACCTGGCCTTTAAATATGGTACAAACTACTATTTCTATTGTCTGTGCAATTTTCCTAAAAACAGTAAAAAAAACAAAAAACTGTAGTACGCTCCCCATCAGAACTTCAGAAGACTGTTTTCCATAATCATCTATATTAGAAAACGTACATCTACGGAATCTGGCAGAACCGTGCAAATAATTGAAATAAAAATGTTGCATATATTATTCCGGTAAATAAGGCAAATTATAAAACAGGCTCAAAAATTGTTCTGATCATTGAAAAAAAATTCCATTTGTTGTAACCATTCTATTAAAATGGTACCTAACCATTACAAATGCCATAAAGATTATTTTTGTAGTATATTTTATTGATCGATTTTATTGTTTTATTAGAAAAACAGACCCCCAGATCTTCAGGCCTTTTTATATCACTTTTCACTGCATCTCATACAGAATCCAGAGTGCAATATACTTGTATTAACTATGTACCGCAATAGTAACAAACTGCGATATCGCGATAGCGACATTTCTTAATTATAGCTGTATTTTTGTGACGTCATAGGGGCGGTTGCACTAGACAAGCACTGTGTATGTCAATACTTCTGGGGGACCTAGCTGCCTGCTGAGGATATATCTATCAGCTGCAGCGCGGCACCCAACCAGCAGGCAGTTTACTTGCTGATGGTCAGCAAGCAGCAACGTTTAGTAAAGTGCCTGCTGGTTGGGTGCCACACAGCTGATTTATATACATCGTGGGCATAATGTCACCTATCAGCTTGCAGAGTCTTGGCGCGCCCCATGGTGCAGAAGGCCGCTCTCTGGGTATAAGCAGGCGCGAGGGATCCCCAGTATTATCTCTATTAATATTATAATTACCTATCTCTATGACGTCTACATTATTATGGGACTGGAAGGTGATATAATATGTAATTATAATTGCAGACACGTTGTTGCTGTGTTTCATGGAAAGTTGTATGTAACAATACACAATTCACCTTTCCATACTGGAAATACTTAAAATACAATTTGCTGTTTCTGTTAAAGTCTCCTGTTCTATATGGAACTACAAAACTCCATATTAAGTTGTAGACTTTCAGGACCGGCTGGGAGTTGTAATTTTCCAGCTTGGAAGCCACATGGCACCTTTTCAAAGATGACCTGTCACCACAAAATGCAATCTGAAAGCACCATGCTGAAGAGCAGGATAAGCTCAGCGGATTGATTTTTAATTAAAAAATTTTTGGAGGGGGGGGGAATAAGTATAATCTGTAATTTATACATTTAGATCATTGCTTTTTCAACTTCTTGTAAACCGCTATCGTTACAGGAAGGAGGTGTTATCAGTGATGGACAGCCATCTCTATATGCACACCTTTACAGACAATATATATATTTAGTTACAATTTAAGCATCACAAGTCTATAGCCAGGCTGACTTACCTTATATACTTACCTTTTGCAAATCAGTATTTTTTAAAATATATATCTTGGCTGATTCCTGAACAACGGTATCCACTAAGGCCCCCTACATGCATGTCCGGCCATCCAGCTCAGTTCCACTCCGGCATGAAGCAAAAAACACTGGGGGGGAACTGGGCCAGAACTGATCCCATAGTTCTCAGTTGTAATGCCGGATGCCAAATGGCACAGGTACAGGAAAACGCTGCATGATAAGTTTTTCTGTCCGGTGCCATCAATGTATAGGACCCTGGATCGGTGTGCTGATATGCCCCACACATATATCAGTTATGTCTGAATAAAAGAATACAACTACTGGCCAGGCACAAGTGATATATGTGAACCTAGTCTAACAATATCTTTTCACAATGTGAAATTTCTGAATCTGGTGGTTACACTACAGGAAAGACATTATGGGCTGCAAACTACAGTATGGGTTTGAAAGGACATTTCGATCAAAAACATTTTTAGAGCACACATTACAACCTATATGTGACTATTTTAGGTATTTATTTTTACAGAAAAAATAAAAAATAAAAACAGGTGTATGGTTTTCTGGATATCATTTTTGAAGTCACTTCTTGTACTCTACTGCTGGTCCTGACTCCCTAACTTCCTCCTTTGTTTGGATTTGTAGCATGACAAAAAGTCTTGCTTGACTCTCTCAGTCAGACCATCAGTCTGGCAAGACAGCCCTCCTGTAATGACTATTAGAGCATCACACCTTACACTAATGAATGCAATGCTCTTCTGTGAGCATCTTTATCTAGGTCTAGCAAGAGAACTATGGAGCGGTCATACTGTCATCCCAATTCTACACCTACTATTTTAATGATTACCCTTCAGGAAACATCTTACAATAACCCTTTCTGACACACAGGATACCAGAGGCAAGGAGGTGAAAGATAATGTTAGATTGTACTGTGTATGAATACATGGCAGTGTTCACCTGATCCTCCTAGTTCTGTACAGGATATTAAAACAATACAGACTGATAAAATGCTGAAGGAAAAGACAGGAACTGAACTGTGTAACTATTAAATATATGTACATAGGTCTGTGGAAAGCTGGGCAGTGTAAAAGCTGCCATTAGTGGCTGCTGACAAGTCTTCACAAGGAAAACTCATGGATCCTGCAGGGTTAAAGTAGCTTTCATAAAGCCGCAATATGGGCACACCTTGCCATGAATATTAAAATCTCTAGAATTTCTAAATTTCTAAGATCTGGACATTAAAGCCGTAAATGCATTTGGAACTGTAGTCAAAATGCAGTATTTCAGTAATATTAAAAATATAAAGATATATATATATATATATATATACACACACACACATATATACACACACACACACACACACACACACACACAAATATGCACATTCACATTTTTTGCTCAGCTCAACTTTGGCTAGGCAATGTTGCCATCAACAAGAAAAGCAGTGAAGTAGTTAACACGAAAGCTCGGGAAAAACAAATGAAAATAAAAAGTAAGGTCCTTTGCGAGGGTCGATTAATAACAGACGTTCTCATTTGTGATTTTGGGGGAAAAAGCGGGTGCACAGCTGGCTATGTGCGTTTCTATGATAGTCTGGATAGACTGCACGGGCACTTCATCATTCTGCCTTCTTCCGTTTATCTGTAAAAATTACTATCAAATATCAGGCAGCCTGCACTCGGGAATCACATGCTGCTCCAGGTCTATGGGGAATGATACAATGAGGGTCTATTCATCAGAATGGCAATCGGTACAAGTAATTAGTTCCCCAGACTAGAGATCTCCTGCAAGGCTTATTTCAGCTGGAGACACAAACATATGACAAAGAAAAGCTAATGAAACCTGCTAAAATGTGTTAACCTTCACCGCCATCAATCCTTTCAATTCTCCTGCTTCCAGTGTTAGGCAAAGACGGTAAATTATTCATATGTTTGGCTACCGTCCTGAGACAAACCTTCTAATCTAAAACTGAAAATAGGGTTAATGAATAAATTATTGTACATTATTCAAATTTTCCTAATCCTGAGAGTGGCTGGACAAGATGCATCTTCTACATATACATGTGTTTGTGTGTAGCTGCGGCCATACACGTATAGATAGAAATTGGTTGATGGTTGAACAATCACGATTGTTTCGCAGACATGACCACACACATTATAGTCCATATTGGCCAATACAATTGTTTTAACTGCCCATACATGTTCAATGTAAGATCTTTCTGGGAACGTTCTTTCCAACAAGTATCTTTCATACACGGACAATATTTATTTGAAAGAAAGATATTTCGTCTGACTATCGGATAAGTATATCAAACATGATAATTAGGAATGAGCGAATCGACTTTGGATGAAAAATCCGAAGTAGATTCGCATAAAACTTTGTTTCAATATTGTATGGAGCGAGCGCTCCGTACAGTATTAGAATGTATTGGCTCCGATGAGTCGAAAGTTATGACTTTGCGAAGTCTCGTGAGAACTTTGCGTAATAACTTCATAAATTGATTGGTTAAACTTTTTTATTACTTTTTAATTAATAACTATTAACCCCCTTAAGGGCTGGAACATTTGTCCTATTCCCCCTGCTAGAGCTCTATTAGGGTGAATAGGACTTTACACTCTCCATGCTGCCCTGTGCTTTGTGCACACAACAGCAGGGAGCTGACCATGGCAGCCAGCCTCTCATGTGCCCCCCAGCCTCTGATCAGCCCCCCAGCCTCTGATCAGCCCTCCAGCCTCATGTGCCCCCCAGCCTCTGATCCGCCCTCCAGCCTCATGTGCCCCCCAGCCTCTGATCCGCCCTCCAGCCTCATATGCCCCCCAGCCTCTGATCCGCCCTCCAGTGTCTCCCACTGATCAGCCTCCTCTGGTAACTCAAACCCACCCCCTCTCCCTCCCCAGCAATGGCCACAGGGTCCCCCCCCCCCCATTATTATTGGTGGTAGTGGGCAGTGCGCCCCACCTCCCCAGTATCATTGATCATTAGTGCCAGGGGCCCCCTTCCCCCCCATATCATTGGTGGCAGCAGCAGTTCCGATCGGAGTCCCGGCAGTGCAATGCTGGGGCTCCGATCGGTTACCATGGCAGCCAGAACGCTACTGAAGTCTTGGCTGCCATGGTATGTCAGTGAGCAGCATTATATTCACGTGCGCCATGGCCGCCGGGCGCTCCTTCTGTCTGTGCGGCACATTGCTAATGCTTATAGCTCACGTGCGCCGTGGCTGCCGGTCGCTTCTTCTTCTTTCTGTGCGGCGCATTGCTAATGCTTATAGCATTAGCAATGCACCGCACAGACCTATGAGAAGGAGCGCCCGGTGGCTACGGCGCACGTGAGCTATAAGCATTAGCAATGTGCTGTACAAAAAAAAAAAAAAAAAAAAAAAAAAAAAAAGGAGTGCCCGGTGGCCACGGCGCACGTGGGTATAATGCTGCCACTCCGAGGTCATATCGCAGTCCGGCGATATGCACAAAATCCATATCGTGGCACAAATTTATATCGCATTACGCCTATACTGCCCACCCCTACCTGGAGTGTTAAATAAACTGAGCATCCTTAAAGGGGTGGTGCAGGGGGTTAATATAGATGACCTATCCTTTGGTCATCAATATCAGATTGTCAGGGGCTGACTACCGGCACCCCCACCAATCACCAATTTGAAGAGGCTGTGGTGTTCATGCAAGTGCTGCAGCCTGTTTTGATCATGGACACCCGGGACACCTGTTGATCAGCTGTTCGTAAAGGCTGCATGCTTGCCTCAGCCTTTTCCTAGGTCTTGTGACATCACCGTATATCAGTCACATGGCCTAGTTGCAGTTCAGCCCCATTAAAGTGAGTTGCCACTATGCTATGTGCAGTGCTGTGTTTGGAAAGCTACTGGGAGCCGGCTGCGCTCAGCAGAGCTCCGGTGAACGTGGCAGCTCCATGAAACAGTTGATCAGCGGAGGTGCCAGGACACGGACCTCCATCGATGTGATAATGATGACCTATCCTAAGGATAGGTCATCATTATCTTTACCTGGATAGCCTCTTTAAGAATTCATTAAACTATGGTTCACACCATATTTGAGCTTTTCCGTTTCTCTCTGCACTTTTTTAAAGTGGCAATAAAAGTGGGTGGAGCTTAGCAGAAGGGGAGGGGCATTCACAGCCCTGTTCCTTGGCACAAATGACAGTGCAAATTAGAATTTCTGGAGCACAGAAATGTGCCAAATTTAATAAGATGCCTGGAGTATTCTGCACCAATGCCAGTCTTAGTATATACATCCCAATATGTGCAGACGTGGCAAAGGGTATCATAAATCTGATAACCTGCAAGAAAAGTGCAATGAATAAGCACAACTGTTTGAAGCTTTAGATGCTACACGGAACGGAGCTCATTGATAGCCAGCAATAGGTCCAAGGGGGAAACTGATGGGATAAGCACTTGAAGAATTGCTTGTGGCCGGCGTCGGACACTGCTATGTAGTGAGATTTAGTAGATTTTAGTGATTATTGTGAGTGCACCACACATTTCGATCCCTTACCAGCTCTTTCTTAGGCGAGTCTTGAGTAAGATCCTGGCAATGCTTGTGGGTGGTGTCAGACACTGCTATGTAGATGGAGGTAGTAGATTTTATTCATGAATAAGATTTCATGCCGTATTTCCATCCCATGGCGGTTCTTTCACAGGTGAGTCTTAAAGGGAACCTGTCACCGGGATTTTGTGTATAGAGCTGAGGACATGGGTTGCTAGATGGCCGCTAGCACATCTGCAATACCCAGTCCCCATAGCTCTGTGTGCTTTTAATGTGGCAAAAAAAGATTTGATACATATGCAAATTACCCTGAGATGAGTCCTGTACGTGAGATGAGTCAGGGACAGGACTCATCTCAAGGTAATTTGCATATGTATCAAATCGTTTGTTTTTTTTACACAATAAAAGCACACAGAGCTATGGGGACTGGTTATTGCAGATGTGCTAGCGGCCATCTAGCAACCCATGTCCTCAGCTCTATACACAAAATCCCGGTGACAGGTTCCCTTTAAGGAAGATCCTGGCATTGCATCCTGGAATTGCTTGTAGTTGGTGTCGGACACTACTATGTAGTGGGATATAGTAGATTTTATTGATGAATAAGATGTCGTGATTATGCATTTCGATCCCATACTGGTTCTTTCAGAGGTGAGTCTTAAGGAAGACCCTGGAATGGGATTGAAATACATTGTGCCATTTTAGTCATCAATAAAATCTACTATCTTTTGTAAGACATTGTGGATCCATCTTTTGTCCCACTACTCCGCAGAACACCAGCCTGGGGTGATTCTTCTTGCCCTTATGCCTCCACACTTGAGACAAAACAAGGGTCTACAGTTATACTTCTTATATTTTTTTTTTTAGTTTAGAGCTACTATGGAATGACTCATTACTGGGACACACGTTACATCCATTTCCATGTAATTGTAGCACACCTCCTCAGAGGATAAAAGGATCCTAGAAGGACCGCAAGCAATATCATCTTAAATATAATCTAATACCAACAAAAGGTAATGGTCTTGACCGTCATGGTTAGTAATAGACTTGAAACTGCTCCCAACAAAAGGTTTTCCTTCTTTAATTTGAACTTTCAGCTGTATCCGAAGCAAAAAAATACAAGCTACTGACATTGAGCAAATACATATTCAGCGGGAAGAACAGATAAGGAATGGTTTAGGAAAGGCTGTAAGGATTTCCTAAGAAAAACAGATTGGTTATGCTGAATTGCGGCATTAATGGCATTTTCTGGCACTACAGAAACTTTGATAGCACTCTTATTTCAATGTCTGCATTTTTCTCCTTTTCTGACAAAGACAAATGATTGCCATCAATCAAGATCCAATCGGGCACACGGGGAGTCATGCAAATGTATCACTCTTTACTCGTTTGCCTGCTATTTGTGCAGCCTTTGCTACATATTATTTTACAGAATGATCAGAAAAAAAGCGCCCATAAGAGATCATTCACACCCACTGCAAAATTAACTTTCATGAATAATGAACGGATAATGTATATATTCCACAGAAAATGCCCCTAACACTTCATTTTCTCGGAGCGAGATTATGTAAATGATACTATATGACCTTTATCATTCCAAACAGGACATGCAAAATGCATATTATTTCATACATCATCGCAACGCTAGGCACTTCCTTATGGTGATACAGCCATTTATAATGTTGTGGGTGAAGTGCAGCGACTGCTAGGAAATGATTTCTGCCTCTCAGTCTACTGAATTTTCCCATCTCCAATGCTTCATACACAGAGAGATCTCAAATTGTACTGTGCTTGGATTATACAGTGCAAAGGTGAATGTAGACTTATAAGAGACAGACTTATGCATTTCCAGATATACAACCTTCTAAAATTTTAAAATATTCAGAACGGCTACATATTTCATGGTAAAAACGGTTATGTTAAACATATGAAACTCACCCAGTGCTTTAGAATAAATTTAAGAACTATCCTAGAGTATAAAGCCCGCAGACAAGCATGCTACACCAGTCATTTACAATTTAATCTGGGGCAGATTGGCAGATATGAATCACTTATTAGAGATGCAGACTTAAACCTGCCACAAGCTACAGATAATAGCAACTGATTATACAAGGATCGAGATTAAAAAAGATAAAAAAAAGTTCAACATATGGTAAAAGGATATCCAAGAAGGGCCATTTATAGAATTTACGGCATTAGAATGAGCGAATGAGTTGAAATACCATAATCCCTATATTTTGGAATGGTAAATAATGGCCCACACCTTCGCAGCTCAGAATGCCTCCATATTTGGTTTGGTCAGGGAATGCAAGGTAGAGTCCCCAATAGTCCAGCTCACATGATATGGCTAAAGTAACACGTTCTCACAGACCATGGGAGAAATTCAGTATGCAGAACAATCTTATCTCCCATCTACTATACTTTATGCAGCCACCTCTCCGCTGAAAACGAGGGGAAAGGGATCCTTATTCTTACAACTAGTGGGGCAGTTGGATTAGA
This sequence comes from Bufo gargarizans, assembly GCF_014858855.1. Taxonomy (NCBI): domain Eukaryota; kingdom Metazoa; phylum Chordata; class Amphibia; order Anura; family Bufonidae; genus Bufo; species Bufo gargarizans. The sequence goes on along the minus strand of NC_058080.1, from coordinate 181,106,763 downwards.
AAAATTAGGATAGCTGGGTCCTGCATTACTGCCTGCATATACTGCTCCTGAAGGGGAACAGACTAAGGGTCCATTCACACATCCGTGTGTGTTTTGCGGATCCACATCGCCGGCACTAATAGAATATGCCTATTCTTGTGGGCAATTGCGGGTCCGCATTTCCGGATCGGGGCCTCACAATGTGTGGCCCAATAGAAATGAATGGGTCAGCAATTCCGTTCCACAAAATGCGGAACGGAATTGCAGATGTATGAATGGAGCCTTATGTCCATTGCTCAGTTCCTGTTCTGAAAATATATACCCCAGTGTGGAGACATCCCATAAATGACAGATTAGCAGTTCATTTCTAAAAGTATAAGTATAGACATGCATAAAATGCCGCTTTGCTTTCAGTTAATTTTTTTTGCAATACTGTGACTTTTATGAAACATTTCACAAAAGAGACTTCAAAGCAGTTTTTCGCCAGTAGACTGATGGCATATTATTATTTATTATTAAAGCAGCATTCATTCCATAGCGCTATACATATGAAAAGGGGTATACATACATAATACAGACAATTTCACTAATGATAAACAAGACAAGTTACAAACTGGTACAGAAGGAGAGAGAGGGCCCTGCCCGTGAGGGCTTACAATCTACATGGTATGGGAGAAGGACACAGTAGGTGCGGGTTAAGTTGGTCATGGCGGTACAGAGGCAGCAGGGTCACTGGTTGTAGGCTTGTCTAAAGAGGTGGGTTTTCAGGTTTCTTTTGAAGGATTCCACTGTAGGTGAGAGTCTGATATGGTGAGGTAGCGAGTTCCAGAGTATGGGGGATGCACGGGAGAAATCTTGGAGGCGATTGTGGGAAGAGGTGATAGGAGGAGAGGAGAGAAGGAGGTCTTATGAGGATCGGAGAGTGCGTGTGGGGGTGTATCGGGAAAGTAGCTCAGAGATGTAAGGGGGGGGGGGGGGGGAGACAGGTTGTGGACAGCCTTGTATGTATTTGTTAGTATTTTGAACTGAATTCGCTGGGCAATGGGGAGCCAGTGAAGAGACTGACAGAGGGGAGAGGCAGAGGAGTAACAGGGTGAGAGGTGGATTAGTCTGGCAGCAGAGTTGAGGATAGATTGGAGGGGTGCAAGAGTGCTGGATGAAAAGCCACAGAGGAGAATGTTGCAGTAGTCTAGGCGGGAGATGATGAGGTCATGTACAAGCATTTTTTGCAGATTCAAAGTTAAGGAAAGCACGGATGTGGGAGATGTTTTTGAGTTGGGGGCGGCAGGTGGTGGAAAGGGCTTGAATGTGCAGTCGGAAGGAGTGGGCAGAATCCAAGTTCACTCCAAGAAAGTGGACTTGGGTGACCGGTAAGAGTGTGCAGCCATTGATAGTGATAGATAGGTCTGTTGGGGGGGGAGAGAGGAGGGTGTTTGAGCAAGATGGGGGAAAGATGATGAACTCTGTTTTATCCATGTTAAGTTTTAGAAAGCGAAAGGAGAAGGATGATATAGAAGATAGACATTGTGGGATTCTGGATAGTAAGGTGGTGATGTCTGGACCAGAGAGGTAGAGCTGTGTGAAGTCAGCACAAGAGTGATACTGAAAGCCATGGGACTCTATGAGCTGTCCTAGGCCAAAAGTGTAGATAGAGAAGAGCCGGGCTCCTACGACAGAGCATTGTCTGACACCAACATCCAGAGAGGGAATGAGATGAGGAGGTGGTGCGAGAGCGGGAGACGCTAAACGTCTGTGAGGTATGATATGATCCAGGAGAGGGAATATCAAGAGGAAACAAACGCAGGGGATCATGTACTGATGAAAACAGGGATGTCATATAGGAGACATTGAAGTGCTCTGCCCTTCACATGTCTCCTATTCACCTCATCGAGACCATTTCTGCTGCCAGTAATGGAGACTACACTCTCAACCAGACTTTTATAGCATATCTATTCAAAATGCCAAAAAAGTCATCAATGGAAGAACCTCCAAAGGATATTCCAGGTTCCACAGACGATCCTTTTTTTCTCCTGGAAAATAAGCTCCCACCAGAGGTGGTAGGATCGGCGGTAGGGTCAAGATGGCACCCACTATGGAGCTTTATGGGTGCCATAGCTGCAGGGTTTCTGCGGTTTTAAACAGCAGACACCTGAAGCCAATGTCTGTGATTGGCAATAATGGCGACTGCAGACATTTAAACGCTCAGATGCTGTGGCAATTGTGACCATGGCATCTGAGGCAGTCATTCCACTCTTATTCCACCCCATTTGGTTTTTATTTCTAGCTTCCCACTAAATAGTATGCAATATTAAAAGGGGTTCTCCCATGACTAACGTAAAAAATTAAAATCAGGCATCATATAGTACATGATAATCTCTAACAAAGGTATAACCAGCCCTGTACCTCACATGGATCCAGAGATCTCCCCATGCATTGCTCTGCTGGATTTATATCAAATTGACAGCTCAAGGGGAGTGCCTTCTCTGCTGCAGCTCAGGGGCGTGTCTCAGCTCTCCCTATCACAGCTCAGGAGGCAGTAGAAGGGTGAAAATGAGCATGTGCGGCCTCCTCAGTGAGCAGGGCAAAGACAAAAAAACGGAGAGCAGGTGGTGCTATACAGATACATTTTACTGAATAACTCAGTGGCTATGCTAAATTTGTAATTACATGCAATAAAAAAAAAAAAAAATCTGATCCAGATGCTGCTTTGAAAACTGGAATATTACTCATCGGACAACCCCTTTAACTGATGGCATTAGAAAGTACAGCTTGTTCTGCAAAAAACAAGTCCTCACGCAGCTATGTGAACAAAAAAACTAAAAAGTTATTCACTACTCACAATGGGTGATTTTCAAAGCTTATCTATTCCCTCCTGCCCTTAGCACAGGTCACAGAGCATGCCTAGAAAACTCTCCCATATTAGTCAATGAGGTCAACCTCCAGACTATTGTGTCTATGGCCCATGGGGCTGCTATAAAGCATATCTCTAAATGTTGTTAACAGCAGCTCAGGCAAGATGGCTGCCCCCATAATAATGTTCAGGAAAAAGTATTAAAAAAAATCCACAATCATAAAATAAAAACATTACCAAAAAATGATGTGTGTCGCTATCATTCATTTTTCTACTGAGTGGTCCAATATCTGTATAAAGGCTCCGTTTTGAGTTGTCTGCTTTAGTATTTGCTGAAAAGCACTATGGTCTCAGATAAGTAAGAAGTAAACTCTGTTCGGTTACAAGGTCAATATGGAAGGCTGCCTCATTTATCACCCTGGAACCATCACTTTGATGGCACACAGTTGAGTTAGGCATTAGCCCAAGACTGTATTTCAGAAATAAAAGGTTAATATGTATGTTTACACAGTAATACAGTAGAAGGCATGTGCTACATAAACTACATTCATTTCTAGAACTCCCTGAAGACATGAAACTTTTCACATATTACAAATGTAAACACCTCTTCACAGTAATACAGCAGGAGTTTAAGAATCTAGATGAATCCACTTTAACACTTCTGTGCAAATACAGCATCAACATCAAACAGACTACAACGCTATAGATTACTCCTCAGCCTAATATCTAATATACATTAAACCACTTGGACATTGCTGCACAGCAACACTAAAAAGGCTAACTCAATGGGTCACTGTAGAAGCCATGTAGGACTGGACCCATTGGTTAGGGACATCCACCCTCTCAGTGGGAAAATTGTTGGCAACTGTAAATTTATGAAACCAGTAACAGAATAGTGAAGTCTAAAATCCATACAATGGCTAATTTACGAGTTTTGTTAGCAGTCAGTCCCCAAGAGCAAATTTTTTTTTTTTATGCTTAGCAGCTTAACCGCCTAACTGTTCTGCCGAGCTCAGCTTGCACACTATAGGAAAAAGCAGCAGCCTATGTGAGCCACCAGTCCCATCCACCAGAGGCGCCAGTGCTTTTTCCTATTGTGTGCAAGCACGACCACCATTGATGGACTGCAGGGTGGTGATAACCATGGATACGAACAGTGCATAATGTGATGGAAAATCTAATCCAGCCAGCAAAGGAAGCAATATGGAGAATCACAGCACATTAAGTAAGTGCCTTGTATTAACAACTTCTACGTAATAAATACTATTTGCTGAAGTGATACAGCCCCTTTAAACTGGCCAGAATGTCTGGTAGGACAACCTCCCCATATCAAAATCATACCTTTATGTGCCTGATATAATCTTGCGAGACAGAGAACAAATGCTTATATTAGACATGCAATGTCATTGGACCTGTTAATCAAGTGGGCCTACCCTCAGTGGTTGGCTCATGTTACACATTGGTGGCATATGGCCTGGATATGCCAGTAATGTCAGATAGATATGTAGGACCTACACCTATCCCTAGAACGGGTCCCCCCAAAGTGAACAACGGTCACCATGCAAACGCAGCCATCCTCTATTCACTTCTATAGGAGTGCCAAAAAGTGCTGAAAGCCATCTCCGCTATTTACAGAAATCCCATGAATGGAGAGGTGGCCATGCTTGTTTAATGCTTTCTCCATTCACTTCAATGGGAGTTACAGAAATAGCCTAGCTCACTCACTCAGCTCAGCCTACTCAGACATCAAATACACTTTGCGGTAATTTATTGTACTTTTGGGATAAAACCCAAAAATTAATATATATATATATTTAGTACGTCTTTATATGGGATTCTGTTTGTCTGTATTTTTTTTTTTATGTTTTATCGCCTTAAGTACAATAAATAAAGTAGAGTGGATTTTATGTCCCAGTGGGCTTCCCTATTGTGGCTTGCTCTTTGTGGTCTCCGATATAGGGAATGTAGGAGGATTAAGCCAATCAGGAAAAGTGTTGAGCACGAATATTCAAAAAGCTAATTTCTATCGCGAATATCGGCACTTAGAGAATTCGTCAATATTTGGAATATAGTGCTATATATTCTTAATGACGAATATTCATTTTTATTTTTTTTAAACCAGTACACATCAGGTGATCATCCCTCCCTCCCTTCTAGCTTGTGGGCCAATGAGAAGGCTTTGTCACAGCTTAGCAACAGCCCTAGCAACCAATAGAAAAGTTGCCTGCCCCTTACAATACAAGTTGCACCTACTGCGAATTTAAATATTGCCCCTGCCGCTCATCACTAATCAGGAAGTGACATGATTGCAGGACGCCATTTGGATGAGGAACAACGATGCTACTCGAATGAATCAGCATGTCAGTGGCGATTCCTTGTCCTAAAAATTGATAAGTAGCCTTTCTTCACTTCCAATATAAATAAATATCCATCAGGAGCTACGCACCTTTATATGTTTGAATTACCACTAGTTAAAGGGTTCTGTCATGAGAAATAACGTTATGTAGCTGACGGGCTAATGTCAGCAGTACATAACAGTGTTCTTTATAACTCCCTGCCTGCCGCCGTGCTCTTAGGCTACGTCTACACGACGACCTTTGTCGCGCGACAGATAGGGCACAACTACACAGCAACATTTGTAGCTCAACATTTTGTTGCACTAATGTCACGCGACAATTTTTATAATGGCAGTCTATGGTGTCGCACTGCAACATGCTGCGACGCAACAGTCTTAGAAAAATCCATCTCGAATGGATTTTCTGCGACTGTTGCGTCGCAGTATGTTGCATGTTGCAGTGCGACACCATAGACTGATATTATAAAAATTGTCGCGCGACATTAGTGCAACAAAATGTTGCACGACAAATCTCGTCGTGTAGACATAGCCTTAAAATAAAAACTATTAAAAATATGCTAATGAGCCTCTAGGTGCTATTAGGGCGTTGCTTCAGCACCTAGAGGCTCGGTCTACGCACCCTTTGGCACGCCCAGGTCCAGTTGATTGACTTTCGAGTTCTCCTCAATGTCCCGTAAACCCCGCATCTGCGCCGTCCCATTTAGTATTGGGCCGAAGGAAGAAAGCTGACAGCAGGAGCACGTCCTTCACTCACTGCGCCTGCGCCGAATACTAAAATGGATGGCGCAGGATTTGTGGGACACTATGTCATTATAATATAGGATGCCACCTCACAAGACATTCTGCCCAGTTTAAAATAGCTTTTCTGGATGACAGACCTTTAAATGCTCGGTCAAAATGTGAAAAGCCTGCATAGCTAACCAAAGATAAGTCATACAGAAGTATGAATGTAGACATGAAATACATTACAATTCGGAGAAATAGGGAACACCACAGAAGCTGGGGAGAAAACAAGCACACATTAAACAGGATAATCCAATCCTCAAGAGGAAAACAAAAGAATTAAGATATTGCCAACACTAAGAAAATTTGTGAGAAGCAAAATGCAAATGAACTCTAATTATCTCCAGTCTTTTAACAGGCAGTCCTGATTACTAGCAATTAAAAACCTCTTACATTTTTATGACAAAAGTTCACTGGAACATTGAAAATGATATACTAATTATTGGTTCATAAATTTCACTGCATGTTACAGTCTTCAATACATAAAAGAGCTCGTAAAATGAACCTGAAACGTTTTCTTAAAGGGGTTTTTAAGGATTTTAATATTGATGACCTATCCTCAGGATTAGCGGGGGTCCGACAACAGGGATCCCCGTTGATCAGCTGTATGAAGAGAAGGCCACTATGGGACAGCTCGTTCCTATACACTTGAAGGAAGGAAGGAGTTGTCTCATAGAAGTGAATGGGATGTCTTCTTGTAATTACTGTACACCTACTCTGTGCTGCGAGGTTGATGGCGAGCAGGTAAACAATGAAGGGAAGGAGGAGCGCAGCCTTCTCTTCAACCAGCTGATCAGCCGGGGTCCCAAGTGTTGAGCCCCCTGCAATCTGATACTGATGACCTATCCTGAAGATAGGTCATCAATATTAAAATCAGAGATGAGCGAATTGACTTCGGATAAAACATCTGAAGTCGATCCGCATAAAACTTTGTTCTAACACTGTACGGAGCAGGAGCTCTGTACCGTATTAGAATGTATTTGCTCCGATGAGCTGAAGTTATTGCTGGTTTGGTTTGGTTCCAAGTTGGTACCTTACAGTATTAGAACGAAGATTCATGCAAATCCACGTCGGATGTTTCATCCAAAGTTGATTCGCTCATCCCTAATTAAAACCCCAGAAAACCCCCTTTACATTTGAAGCAGTCAGGTGAAGTCTTCGTCACGGACAGTCACAATGTAGGGACATTGGGGTAAGTGTACTAATCCTACAGTTGGTGTAAACCTAAGGTGCATTTACACGTCCAGAGCTAAAGCAGAGGAAGCTTTCCTTCCCAACAGTCAGCTGCTGATTCAGTGGAGGTGAAGCGCTATATAAGCGATCTCCTTCACGGTATGAGGACAAGGATCGCTATTGCAATCCCTCATCCTTAGGCCGAATGCACACGGCCGCGTTCCGCGATAACACGGCCTGGATTCCTGATGAGAGCACGGCGTCATTGGTTGCTATGACTTCATGCCGCTGCTGCACTACAGTAATACACTTGTATAGATCATACGAGTGTATTACTGTAGTGCAGCGGCGGCACGAAGCGCACAGCGTCATAGCAACCAATGACTCCGTGCGCTCCTGCTCTCATCAGGAATCCAGGCTGTGTTACCACGGACCGCCCACGGTCGCGGAACACGGCCGTGTGCATTCAGCCTTTTACAGCTGCATTGTTTCTGGGAAGCAGATCGCTGTTTGGGCTACTTTCACACTAGCGGCAGGACAGATCCGACAGGCTGTTTACCCTGTCGGTTCCGTCCTGCCGCAATTTCACCGTGCCGCAGCTCCGTCCCCATTTATTATAACGGGGACGGGGTTGGAGGTCCGGCGCAGCACGGCAAGAGGCCGCCGGACTAAAAGTAATGCATGACCGACTTTTTAGTCCGACGGCCTCTCACCACGCACTGCCGTGCTGTGCCGGAGCTCCGCCCCGTAATAGTCAATGGGGACGGAGCTGCAGTCCGGCGGCACGGCGAAATAGTGGAAGGACGGATCTGACAGGGTGAACAGCCTGTCGGATCCGTCATGCCGCTAGTGTGAAAGAAGCCTTAGACAGCCCAATCTGCTGCCCAGAGACAATAATTTAGGTCCCTGCACTAACGATCAATTCACCCGATGAACAAGCGTTTTGCTCGATCATCAGGTGATCTGCAGGAATGTTCATTTCTGAGAATCGTTTATCTGGACGTGTAAATCTACCTCTAGACCAGGCATTCTCAAACTGTGGCCCTCCAGCTGTTGCAAAACTACAACTCCCAGCATGTCCGAACAGCCTACAGGTATCAGCCTACAGCAGGGCATTGTGGGAGTTGTAGTTTGACAACAGCTGGAGGGCTGCAGTTTGAGGATGCCTGGTCTAGACAGTCTGTCTAGGCATGCAGTGGAGGTCTCACAGTGGCTCAGGCTGGGTGATAAATATGGTGCAGGGACAGACTTCTTTTGTCTACATCTACACCAACTATTATGCGGCTTACTTTGAGACAGATTTTTACACAATGTGGCACAAAACAGAGAATTTTAGGCTAGTTAAGGCACATTTACACACGACGATCGAGCAGGCAGTTATGAGGAAGGGACCATCTCCTCCACTGTATGGGGACGAGCAACGGTTACTGCATTCACTTGTCCTCATACAGATTCATTGCTTCTAACTGTTCACACAGTACAATCCACTGTCCTGAAACGAGGATTTGTGCACTGCATGAAAGATCAATAAAAAAGTGTTTTGCTCATTTACTGGGTGACTGGTGGCACCTTTACATGGGCCTAATAATGGGAACAAGCATTTATACTAAGCTTCGTTTCCGATAACTGGCCCAACCTGCCTTTAGGCTTTCATGTGAAGCCACACCTCCCGTCTAAGCCCCACCCTCTTCTTAAGTCAAACATTTTTGGGGAGAAACCATAGTTGTGCCAAAATTGCACCAATTGGCTTCACTTTTTAGCCTGGGACACACCCCTTTGACTAAACAGACGTTAACACCCAGTTGTCAATGTATTCTACATTTATAGTAGAATAACAGATATACAAAACAATCATAAAAAACACGAGCCAGAATCATTATTTCAAGGCAAATACAGATGAAGGCCATTTGAGATCAAAACTCTTTTTTCCACAAAAAAAAGTAGCATCATGGCTGGACAAGAGGGATACTTTTTCCACAAGCCAATTCTAACTGCCCCCCCTCCAAAAAAAAAGAAAAAACAGGGGGTGTATTTCTAGATAGTAAATGACCCCCAATATTCTACAGTTTTCAAACAAGCAATAGCTCAGGAGTTATTCAATGAAATCCATCGGTATAGCGCCACCTGCTGTTTACTCTATCTAATTTCTCTGTCCTGCTGACTGAGTTGGAAGCACATGCTCCATTCCACCCTTCCACTATTACTAGCTGCACTAGACAGGATAAGCCCCCTGAGAAAAAACAAATGGAGCAATGAATGGGGAAATCTCTGGATCCATGTGAGGTACAGGAAGGGTTCTAGCTTTGTCAGAAGGAGGTTTTCATGTACTAGACATTTTCATTTTTTACATTAAATCATGGGAAAATCTCTTTAAGGACAAATTAAGACCAGTGTACACAACTAGTGATAAGCGAACTTGTGTTTTTAAGTTCGGCGTACAAGGTTCGGGTTCAGGTTATCTAAGAATTCTGTTATGGATTCTGCCACCATGGACCATAATAGTCTGTGGTAGCAGAATCCATAACATAATTCATAGATAACCCAAACCTTGTATGCCGAACGTGAAAACACAAGTTCGCTCATCCCTATACACAACGCCATTTTTAATAAATGTTCGTTATAGTATTCTTAAATAATACTAGGTTATCCATCACATTACTCAAGACCATAAGGAAACCTTTTACATGGACCAACGTTACAGGCAATTATCAGAATGAACAATTTGTTACCAATAATTGCCTAATCGTCCGAGGAGGTGAGAGCAGCATTTACATACAGCAATCAATTCCTATGTATAGGGAGTAGTTAACTCAATACCAATCGCTTGTCCTGATAGAGCATGGATCAACAATGTTCGGCACTCCAGCTACTGTGAAACTACAACTCCCAGGATGCATAGTTGCTTAACTAACTCCCAGCAAAGTGAATGGAGGATTCTGGGAGTTGTAGTTTCAATACAGCTGGAGTGCCGGAGGTTGCTGATCCCTGCCACAGAGAATTATCGTTTCCAGGCAGCAGATCCCTGTTTACACAGCACGATCTGCTGCAAAGAAACAACGGGCTGGATTTTCAGCCACATGACCGTATATTTATACTCGTATCCGTTCTGCAATTCTGAGAAACCATTCATTTCAATGGGCCGAAAAAGACGCAGACAGCACATAGTGTGCTATCTGCATCTGTACTTCCATTCCGTAACCCCGTAAAAACCATAGAACACCTCTTATTCTTGCCCGTAACAGCGGAAAAGAATAGGCATTTCTATCAGGAGAAGGACGTTCCGATCTCCATGTGGAACGCACTCGCCCAGTTATAAAACAGATATGGTCGTGTGAATTAGCCCTAAAGATGACATAGGCTTAGACAAGCTGCCTAGACCTGCACCTGGCTGGATGATAAATATGGTGCAGGAATAGATACTTTTCACTGACTCTATACCAACTATTGGTTGGCTTACATAGAGATAGATTTTTACTCCAAAATTGTTGAACAATTTGGGGGCCAAATAATGCATCTTAGGCCCACCCTTTCCTGTGAAGCTTCACCCCTTTTCAAGCACGTCAGGCAAAAGTGTAGAAACCATAGATGAGCCAAAGTGCACCACTTTTTAGACACATTGTAGTTAATTTAGACACATTAGTAAATCTTGGTCAATGATTTTTGGAGCTGGCCAAAAGATGTAACCAACCGATGAACCAACGTTTATACTTGTGACCACCGGCACCTTCACACAAGGCAATTATCAGAAATGAGCATTTCTATAAACGCACATCCCCAAAAAATGGCCCAATTATCGGTCCATGTAAAAGGAGCTTTACTTTAATATGATGCTGCCCCTAACCGTGAAAAGCCAACTGCACTCTGCGCCATGTATACATGGACTAGGCATACATAAGAAAAATACCCAACACAAGATCTGAACGGCTAGCTGTAATGAAAACTGACCCAAGTGATGTTGCAGAAGTAGCCTCGCTCTTAACATGTGCAACTTGTAGTCTCCTGGTTTGTTCCTGCCTTGCTGTAAACAGTGTTTTATGTCACCATTAACTTAACTTTTACTGCAAGGGGAAGAGCTGGCTTCTAAAGATAAAGGAGATTTTTGGTAAATGGTGAAGGTGCCGAAATAAATGACCCACTTGGTTAGTGTGTAATTACATTGGCTGAGATTGTAACAATCTATCACAGGGAGGAGGATGACATGGTGCTAAAGGGTTAGTCAGAGGAGATAGCCTTTGACTAACTACTGGACCCTGACGATCGATACTGCACAGATATTGAACTCCTGCAAACAATTGAACGTTAAAACAGAATGTAAAAAAAATGTTTTATATCCCCATAGACACCGTGAAAACCCCCAACACTGACCTTAAACTGAATAATTGTACTTTCTGAAGAAGCTACCAGATATATAATGCATCAAACCCACAAAAGGCTGATAAAAGAAGAGTTAATGAACTTTGCAGCTATAGCTCACAAATGTACAAATACAATAGCACTGAAACTGCAAAGCAAATAAATCTGGAACAGCAATGAGACTTTAGACTGAAGATGGGTAGGTAACCACAAGTGCCAGGAGGTTAACTTTATGCGATGTAGAATACAATTAAAGAGATGTTGTAGATTTCATTTTAGGTGGATGGACTGCCAGATGATGCAGCTAATTTTTGACAAGGAATGCACCTCCAGCTGTGCAGGGTGTATCAAAGACGGACATAATCAGTATCTGATCGGTTAAGGTCACACGCCCGGCATCCCCATCGATCAGCAGTTTGAGAAGGCACCAGCTTCTTGCAGCTTTGCCTAAGCCATGCAACGACGCGTTCATCGGTCACATGGCCTAAGCGCAACTCAGTGAAGTGAAGTGAATAGGGCTGGGCTTTGATATCAAACCCAGCCCGCTATACAATGGACGGCACTGTGCTTGGTGAGGCTGTGGTGCCAGTGTCTTCTCAAACAGCTGACTGGCAGGGCTCCCGGGTGCTGGATTCCCACTGATGACCTAACCAGAGTATACTGTAGGTCATGCCCACTTTTCAAAACTGGAGTGAGTGGTGTAAAAATGCAAAAAGGTCCAGCAAACGTGTGTGGAAATCAGCCAAAAAGTCAGAAAAGCCCTATTTTGAGACTTTTTAAAGCCAGAATTCTGGACTGGAGGGTGTGATAAATTCTCCCCTTGGTTAGTTTGGAAGAATGGTGGTGTGAATAGCGCCACATACTTCTATCGGTGAGTGTGCTGCGTGGTGCACACGGTGGGAAAAAATAAGGTCATGAGCTCTTCTTCCAGATTTCTTCTACCACTATCGCCCCTATTTATTTTATTGGGAAAATGGGTTTGTGTTTGTATAATGAATGTGAGAATATAGCCAAACCTATATCTGCTCACTTCTAAAAAGAGAATCATTAGGTCCTTTACTCCGATTTATCAGACTTTTTCCATGCACAGTAAGACTCATTGCGTATCAGCACAGACTATACATGTACAGCACTAAGCATCTCACTGCTAGTTTCTAGGGGACTTGATGTTAAAAGCTTCACAAGATGAAGGTGGTCAATAATATGTAAGTGCAACCCCTCCTATATGCTACTGTACTGAAATAAATCCTTCGGACCCGGCAGAAAATCAATACACATCCCAACAACTTGACATTGATTAAGGTTTTTATTCACAATCACCACAAATCTTCACCGTGATGACGCTTCATCTGTAGCTCGTGAGTAGGGCGAGTTTGTGCCACAGATTTCGGGCCTAAAAAACAAAGCTGCTACATGTCCTCACATACTCACACAATGAAAAAATTATCATGAACAGGACTGTTTGACAAAAAATCGCATTACCAAGAAAAAGTTTCAATCTTTAAGGCTGTTTATGCTATTCTACTGTCCGAACCGGAAAAGGAGCCCAAAGTGAGGATAGCATGATGGATCTCTGGGAAAGTGAAATACCAGATGGAAAGCTTTATCAGTGCTATATCCCCCGCTAGCCGGGCACTTGACATCTTGTTGGTATTCTTTGTAATCTTAGCAACTCTGTTTATACTCGGAAAGGTAAATGTTAGCGTAAATGATTTTCTTAGCTATGGTCTTCTAAATCCTGTCTGGTACAAAACACATTAATAATTCTTTGGAAACTTCATAGCGTGGCTTCTCTGCTTAATGTAAGGGATTTATTTTCTTCGCTGCTGGGAACGGCTGTTCATAGAGGGTGGACAGTAGGTTTCTCATAGGGTTAGGGACATCATGTAAATTTACATCAGAGATAATCTGTTTATGCAGTTTCTGGTGTAAAGTATACCATAAGACATTGAAAAGTTACCACCACTTCAGAGAAAATGCAGCACATTGCTACTGACATAAACTATATAATCACATTAAAAATAGATTAGCTCCTCACTTCTTGACAGAAAGTAAAACAAATGAGCCGACAATGTGAATAACACACTAACTTGATCTTGCTGTATTCTTGCACTAAACGATGGGTAACCAGAGGCCAACCAAGAGGGGGGAAAAAAAGTAGCAACAGTCAATGATAATAGCATGCAAAAGGTTATTTGGGGACACTTGGGTACAAAGCCCAAGTGAGGACGTGCAGATTAGAATCTCCAAATTTGGGTAGACTAAAAGAGGTTTTCCAATTTAGGAACCCCAGTGTCATACACTCTATTAGGGAATTTAGAATAATAGAGGAAGTCCTCTGTTCAGGATTCTTTAGAGCGGAAAGGGGTTACAAAAACTGTGTCTCTGTCTGATGGCCCCGTCCTGCGTTAGGGCTCATTCAGACGGTCTTATGCTGTCCGCAAAAATACTGAATGCTGAACATTTGTCGGTTGAAATTTAACAATAAACTATCATTTTAGCTGACAAATGACAAACCATCATTAGTCGCCCATGCTTAATATTTTCGTCCTATAAGATGAAAGATCCTTCATTTAAAGAAAGGTCATTTTTGAAAGAAAGTTCTCAGAATGCTCTTTCGTCCACGATCTAGTTTCCATAAGCATGTATAGGCAGTTTGAACAACTGTAATGTACTAAAACGTGTATGGTAACCGTTAAGGACAAGATTCACCAAAGATTACAGCTGATCACGGGATGTCTCGGGAGAGAAACATTTTGTGATGAGCTCATTGTCAAGGAACCCTTCTAATAAGTTAAGGTGGCCATACACAGTCTAAAATTGATCAAAATTGACAATTTCGACTAAAATGAACGTTCGTCAGTTGAAATTTAACAGACGATAGTTTTAGGCAACTCATTATAGACTGTTATCGTTTAAAAAGAAGTCAGTAGTGTTTTTCGGTCCGATAGTCAGAAGAAAAATCTTTTGTTCAAACAATGACTGTTACTGAATGGAAAGATCTTTCTTTGAAAGTACATTCCCATCGCCTGAATACATTGAACATGTATGGGCACTTTGGACAACTTTAATGGCCAATATAGACTAAAATGTGTATGAACGTTTATCAGATGTAGGTTTGTTCAACTTCTGTTCAACTATCAGCCAACTTCTACCTAATGTGTATGGCCAGATTTAGGTTTGTGGAGAGCTGAGAACCCCTTTAACAGATGCTAAGAGGATGCCAACAGCAGGCCGCGACGGGGACGAGCCTCCCTAGCATCACCATCGAGGCCTGCTATTGGCCGACACCCCCCCCCCCTGGATGTTTACATCCATGCGCCAGGGAGATGCAGAGTAGCCATGCGGGCATCAGGAGCAACACTGGTGCTGGGGAGTCGGGTAAGTATAATCCGTGTGAGGGTCCCAGGCATTTGGGGTGGCATTATAGGAGCTGGAAAACCCCTTTAAGATGATGGAGTATTCCTAGCTTTCTACAGTGCCACCATTACACAGTGCCCATTCAAATCAGTGGGTTGCTTGTGTAAGACATGGAAGAACAGGTCCTCCAGAACTTGAGAGACTCTTTGCAACTGCTGCTCTCCATTTTGGCAAAAAGATATGGGTGCGACAGGATATGCCATGACTGATAGATATGGGTTGCAGCAGCAGTTCCAATCTGCTGGGGAATATATACTGGCCATGCTATAAATGTCTGAATTGGGAATATCTCTCTACGAAGTGTAGTTTAGATCATTTAAGAGACACCTTTACTGGTATAATTGAGCAAAGCGGGGGGGGGGGGGGGGCGGACTTATTTTCTCCCATTTTTCACATTGTTTTGATACTTGTCATACAGATAAAGCAATAGTAAAATAGTGGAAGCATATAATTCTATAAAGTACCTCCAAATGCATAAGTGATGGTCAACCCTACATATTCTAGAGGTATCAAACATGGCCCTTGACTAAAAAGGCCAAATATGACAATCAGTCCTAAGTTAAAACATAAGGACTAAATACAAATGGCAAAATAGCTATGGAGAAAACAAACCAAATGCATATAAAAACGTTCATATGGAGATAAATAAAACCAAGGGCACTCCCACAAGGAACTCCAACAGGTTTGGACCTCCCCTCCTAGAAGAAGCCAGAGATAAGTGGGGGTTGGAGGAGGCGGAGATGGCCATTGTAGAAGGACTCATCTCTCTACATTCATCTGTAGTGCCACATTCAGGACAGCAGTACATTTGATTCCTAAGCAGGGGACGGGAGCGGCTTCTCCATTCCCCGTTCCTCTGATAGGCTGCAGGCACGAAGTCTGAAGCCAGTGTGGGACACGAGCAGGAAGAGGCCTGCATTGCATTGTTGCCTGAAGCATAGAATTAGTGTTTATATATTTGTTTTTATTTGGCACAATGCTGTAGGGAGCACTATGGGGGAGGGGGGGGGGGCAAAAGTGCATTTATAACAGGCACATTGTGGAGGGCACTATGGGGAAAAGGAGGACAGAACCTCTAAGAGGGCAACTACTGGTGGCACTAAGAAGGGGTATTTTATACTGGCACATTATGGGGGAACACTATGAATGCAACTACAGGGGGCACTATATAGGGATTACTATGTGGCAGCTGTGCACTCTGCGCAGGAAAGGAGACTCTCTGGCTCCTCCCATGCCATTTGCAGAGGGAGAATTCAGAGCGTGGCAGCGCCAGCCAGCTACAAGCATGGTGGTGGTTTCCAATGGGGCAGGGGTGCTCCTCTACCTCCTGAGGCTTGGGGGGGGGGGGGGGGGGGCGTTGGGGTGAGTGGGTGTGTGGAGGAGAGGGGCTAATTGTATAAGTAGGCAGTGGAGCTAGGACAGGCCTCCCCTTTCTTTGTGTCAAGCCGGGCTCCTCCTACCTAGAATTACACACCTAAATATCATGCACTCCTCCACTCATTCGGCGCCTTCAGGACTAGTTGGGAGGAAGAAAAGCTTCAGGACTAGGAGGGAGGAAGAAAAGCTGCAACAGCTCCTGCCAGAGCCAGCCACATAGGGCAGTTGGCCCAGAAGTTGGGCATCACATGCCACGGGTCATCACCCAAAAAGTGTCAACAAAACAAATGATATATTCATGTAGTGGGTCTTGAGACATACTAGTGACTGGAAATGTGTATTGTCATAAATGTGCCCCTTGGCTATGGCATTACTAGCAAATTTTGCTGAGAAACATCCAGTAAAAAAATAAAAAATAAAATAGAACAGCGTTACCCTCTCCCCCATCCTAGTACATTAACTGGTCTACAATGAGGGACTACGAGCGCAATTTGACATAATTGAAACTGAACTAATGACCTGGCCTAAAACAGGCTTTTATCTTCTTGTTAAAGGGAAAGTTTAAACCTACATTTTTCTATTAATTCAATATTTTTATTTTTGGATTGTAGATGTTTTAACCCCTTCTACGCCGGGCCAGTTTTCACCTTCCCACCCAGGCCATATTTTGCAAATCTGTAATAACTTTGAAACGTTTTTACTTATCCAAACCATTCTGAGATTGTTTTCTTGTGACACATAATACTTCATAAATTTGAGTCAATATATTTCACCTTTATTTATTTAAAAAAAATCTTTTTACTTTTTCAATTTTTTTTACTCCTTAAGGACCGGGCTTATTTACACCTTCAGACCAGGCCATTTTTCACAAATCTGACCAGTGTCAATTTATGTGGTGATAACTTTAAAAACACTTTGACTTATTCAGGCCATTCTGAGATTGATTTTTCGTCACATATTGTACTTCATGACACTGCTAAAATGGAGTCCAAAAAATTCATTTTTGATTATAAAAAAAATACCAAATTTGCCCAAAATTTTGAAAAATGTGCAACTTTCCAAGTTTCAATTTCTCTACTTCTATAATACATAGTAAAACCTCCAAAAATAGTTATTACTTTACATTCCCCATATGTCTACTTCATGTTAGGATCATTTTGGGAACGACATTTTATTTTTAGGGGACGTTACAAGACTTAGAAGTTTAGAAGTAAATCTTGTAATTTCTCTGAAATTTTCAAAAACCAACTTTTTAAGGACCAGTTCAGGTCTGAAGTCACTTTGTGAGGCTTACATAATAGAAACTACCCGAAAATGACCCCATTCTAGAAACTACACCCCTCAAGGTATTCAAAACAGATTTCACAAAATGTTGTTAACCCTTTAGGTGTTCCACAAGAATTAATGGAAAATAGAGATACAATTTCAAAATTTCACTTATTGGGCAGATTTTCCATTTTAATATTTTTTTCCAGTTACAAAGCAAGTGTTTACAGCCAAACAAAACTCAATATTTATGGCCCTGATTCTGTAGCTTACAGAAACCCCCTATATGTGGTCGTAAACTGCTGTATGGGCACACGGCAGGGCGCAGAAGGAAGGAATGCCATACGGTTTTTTAAAAGGCAGATTTTGCTGGACTGTTTTTTTATTACACCATGTCCCATTTAACCACTTCAGCCCCGCTAAGGTGAAACCCCCTTCATGACCAGAGCACTTTTTACACTTCGGCACTACACTACTTTCACCGTTTATCGCTCGGTCATGCAACTTACCATACAAATGAATTTTACCTCCTTTTCTTCTCACTAATAGAGCTTTCATTTGGTGGTATTTCATTGCTGCTGGCATTTTAACTTTTTTTGTTATTAATCAAAATGTAACGATTTTTTTGCAAAAAAATGACATTTTTCACTTTCAGCTGTAAAATTTTGCAAAAAAAACGACATCCATATATAAATTTTTCGCCAAATTTATTGTTCTACATGTCTTTGATAAAAAAAAATGTTTGGGCAAAAAAAAAAAATGGTTTGGGTAAAAGTTATAGCATTTACAAACTATGGTACAAAAATGTGAATTTCCACTTTTTGAAACAGCTCTGACTTTCTGAGCACCTGTCATGATTCCTGAGGTTCTACAATGCCCAAACAGTAGAAAACCCCCACAAATGACCCCATTTCGGAAAGTAGACACCCTAAGGTATTCGCTGATGGGCATAGTGAGTTCATAGAACTTTTTATTTTTTGTCACAAGTTAGCGGAAAATGATGATGATTTTATTTTTTTTATTTTTTCTTACAAAGTCTCATATTCCACTAACTTGCGACAAAAAATAAAAAATTCTAGGAACTCACCATGCCCCTCACAGAATACCTTGGGGTGTCTTCTTTCCAAAATGGGGTCACTTGTGGCGTAGTTATACTGCCCTGGCAATTTAGGGGCCCATATGTGTGAGAAGTACTTTGCAATCAAAATGTGTAAAAAATAACCGGTGAAATCCGAAAGGTGCACTTTGGAATATGTGCCCCTTTGCCCACCTTGGCATCAAAAAAGTGTCACACATCTGGTATCGCCGTACTCAGGAGAAGTTGGGGAATGTGTTTTGGGGTGTCATTTTACATATACCCATGCTGGGTGAGAGAAATATCTTGGCAAAAGACAACTTTTCCCATTTTTTAATACAAAGTTGGCATTTGACCAAGATATTTTTCTCACCCAGCATGGGTATATGTAAAATGACACCCCAAAACACATTGCCCAACTTCTCCTGAGTACGGCGATACCAGATGTGTCACACTTTTTTGCTGCCAAGGTGGGCAAAGGGGCACATATTCCAAAGTGCACCTTTCGGATTTTGCAGGGCATTTTTTACACATTTTGATTGCAAAGTTCTTCTCACACATTTGGGCCCCTAAATTGCCAGGGCAGTATAACTACCCCACAAGTGACCCCATTTTGGAAAGAAGACACCCCAAGGTATTCCGTGAGGGGCACGGCGAGTTCCTAGAATTTTTTATTTTTTGTCACAAGTTAGCGGAATATGATGATTTTTCTTTTTTTTTCTTTTTTCCTTACAAAGTCTCATATTCCGCTAACTTGTGACAAAAAATAAAAAATTCTAGGAACTCGCCGTGCCCCTCACGGAATACCTTGGGGTGTCTTCTTTCCAAAATGGGGTCACTTGTGGCGTAGTTATACTGCCCTGGCAATTTAGGGGCCCAAATGTGTAAGAAGTACTTTGCAATCAAAATGTGTAAAAAATGGCCTGCGAAATCCGAAAGGTGCACTTTGGAATATGTGCCCCTTTGCCCACCTTGGCTGCAAAAAAGTGTCACACATGTGGTATCGCCGTACTCAGGAGAAGTTGGGCAATGTGTTTTGGGGGGTCATTTTACATATACCCATGCTGGGTGAGAGAAATATCTTGGCAAAAGACAACTTTTCACATTTTTTTTATACAAAGTTGGCATTTGACCAAGATATTTTTCTCACCCAGCATGGGTATATGTAAAATGACACCCCAAAACACATTCCCCAACTTCTCCTGAGTACGGCGATACCACATGTGTGACACTTTTTTGCAGCCTAGATGCGCAAAGGGGCCCAAATTCCTTTTAGGAGGGCATTTTTAGACATTTGGATCTCAGACTTTTTCTCACACTTTCGGGCCCCTAAAAAGCCAGGGCAGTATAAATACCCCACATGTGACCCCACTTTGGAAAGAAGACACCCCAAGGTATTCAATGAGGGGCATGGCGAGTTCCTAGAATTTTTTATTTTTTTGCATAAGTTAGCGGATATTGATTTTTTTTGTTTTTTTCTCACAAAGTCTCACTTTCCGCTAACTTAGGACAAAAATTTCAATCTTTCATGGACTCAATATGCCCCTCACGGAATACCTTGGGGTGTCTTCTTTCCGAAATGGGGTCACATGTGGGGTATTTATACTGCCCTGGCTTTTTAGGGGCCCTAAAGCGTGAGAAGAAGTCTGGAATATAAATGTCTAAAAATGTTTACGCATTTGGATTCCGTGAGGGGTATGGTGCGTCCATGTGAGATTTTATTTTTTGACACAAGTTAGTAGAATATGAGACTTTGTAAGAAAAAACTAAAACTAAAACAAACAAAAAATTTCCGCTAACTTGTGCCCAAAAAAATGTCTGAATGGAGCCTTACCGGGGGGGGGGGGGGGGGGGGGTGATCAATGACAG
The DNA here is from genome assembly GCF_014858855.1 of Bufo gargarizans. Lineage (NCBI taxonomy): Eukaryota > Metazoa > Chordata > Amphibia > Anura > Bufonidae > Bufo > Bufo gargarizans. Next base: position 181,086,261 of record NC_058080.1, on the reverse strand, counting down.
GGGGATGATCAATGACAGGGGGGTGATCAATGACAGGGGGTGATCAATGACAGGGGGGTGATCACCCATATAGACTCCCTGATCACCCCCCTGTCATTGATCACCCCCCTGTAAGGCTCCATTCAGACGTCCGTATAATTTTTACGGATCCATGGATCGGATCCGCAAAACACATGCGGACGTCTGAATGGAGCCTTACAGGGGGGTTATCAATGACAGGGGGTGATCAGGGTGATCACCCCCCCTGTAAGGCTCCATTCAGACATCCGCATGATTTTTTACGGATCCATGGATACATGGATCGGATCCACAAAACACATGCGGACGTCTGAATGGAGCCTTACAGGGGGGTTATCAATGACAGGGGGTGATCAGGGTGATCACCCCCCTGTCACTGATCACCCCCCCTGTAAGGCTCCATTCAGACATCCGCATGATTTTTTACGGATCCATGGATACATGGATCGGATCCACAAAACACATGCGGACGTCTGAATGGAGCCTTACAGGGGGGTTATCAATGACAGGGGGTGATCAGGGTGATCACCCCCCTGTCACTGATCACCCCCCCTGTAAGGCTCCATTCAGACATCCGCATGATTTTTACGGATCCATGGATAGGATCCACAAAACACATGCGGACGTCTGAATGGAGCCTTACAGGGGGGTGATCAATGACAGGGGGGTGATCAGGGAGTGTATGTGGGTGATCACCCGCCTGTCATTGATCACCCCCCTGTAAGGCTCCATTCAGACGTCCGCATGTGTTTCGCGGATCCGATCCATGTATCCATGGATCCGTAAAAATCATGCGGACGTCTGAATGGAGCCTTACAGGGGGGTGATCAATGACAGGGGGTGATCAATGACAGGGGGTGATCAGGGAGTGTATATGGGTGATCACCCGCCTGTCATTGATCACCCCCCTGTAAGGCCCCTTTCACACAGGCGAGTTTTTCGTGCGGGTGCGATCCGTGCGGCGAACGTATGGCACCCGCACTAAATCCTGACCCATTCATTTCTATGGGGCTGTGCACATGAGCGATGTTTTTAACGCATCACTTGTGCGTTCAGTTGAAATCGCAGCATGCTCTATATTTTCCGATTTTGACGTGACGCAGGCCCCATAGAAGTGAATGGGGTGTGTGAAAATCGGATGGCATCCGCAAGCAAGTACGGATGCCGTGCGATTTGCACGCATGGTTGCTAGGAGACCATCGGGATGGAGACCCGATCATTATTATTTTCCCTTATAACATGGTTATAAGGGAAAATAATAGCATTCTGAATACAGAATGCATAGTAAACCAGCGCTAGAGGGGTTAAAAAAAATAAAATAAAAATTTAACTCACCTTAGTCCACTTGCTCGCGAAGCTGGCATCTCCTTGTGTCTCCGCTGCTGATGAACAGGACCTGGGGTGAGCTACTCCATTAAATAGAGCTTAAGGACCTTCGATGACGTCACTCCGGTCATCACATGATCTTTTACCATGGTGAATCACCATGGTAAAAGATCATGTGACGTACCATGTGATGACCGGAGTGACGTCATCGAAGGTCCTTAACCTGTATTTAATGGAGCAGCTCACCCGAGGTCCTGTTCATCAGCAGCGGAGACACAAGGAGATGCCGGGCTTCGCGATCAAGTGGACTAATGGTGAGTTAAATTTTTTTTATTTTTTTTTAACCCCTCTAGCGCTGGTTTACTATGCATTCTGTTTTCAGAATGCTATTATTTTCCCTTATAACCATGTTATAAGGGAAAATAATACAATCTTCAGAACATCAATCCCAAGCCCGAACTTCTATGAAGAAGTTCGGGTTTGGGTACCAAACATGCGCGATTTTTCTCACGCGAGTGCAACGCATGACAATGTTTTGCACTTGCGCAGAAAAAAATCTCGCATTTTCCCGCAACGCACCCGGCTCTTATCCGGGCAAAAAAAATGACGCCCGTGTGAAAGAGGCCTAAGGCTCCATTCAGACGTCCGCATGATTTTTACGGATCCATGGATACATGGATCGGATCCACAAAACACATGCGGACGTCTGAATGGAGCCTTACAGGGGGGTTATCAATGACAGGGGGGTGATCAGGGAGTGTATATGGGTGATCACCCGCCTGTCATTGATCACCCCCTGTAAGGCTCCATTCAGACGTCCGCATGTGTTTTGCGGATTCGATCCATGTATCCGTAAAAATCATGCGGACGTCTGAATGGAGCCTTACAGGGGGGTGATCAATGACAGGGGGGTGATCAATGACAGGGGGTGATCAGGGAGTGTATATGGGTGATCACCCGCCTGTCATTGATCACCCCCCTGTAAGGTTCCATTCAGACGTCCGTATGCTTTTTGCGGATCCGATCCATGTATCCGTGGATCCGTAAAAATCATACGGACGTCTGAACGGAGCCTGACAGGGGGGTGATCAATGACAGGGCGGTGATCAATGACAGGGGGGTGATCAGGGAGTTTATATGGGGTGATCATGGGTGATCAGGGGTTTATAAGGGGTTAATAAGTGACAGGGGGGGGGGGGGTGTAGTGTAGTGTGGTGTTTGGTGCGACTGTACTGACCTACCTGAGTCAACTGGTGGTCGATCCTAACAAAAGGGACCACCAGAGGACCAGGTAGGAGGTATATTAGACGCTGTTATGAAAACAGCGTCTAATATACCTGTTAGGGGTTAAAAAATTCGGATCTCCAGCCTGCCAGCGAGCGATCGCCGCTGGCAGGCTGGAGATCCACTCGCTTACCTTCCGTTCCTGTGAGCGCGCGCGCCTGTGTGCGCGCGTTCACAGGAAATCTCGCGTCTCGCGAGATGACGCGTATATGCGTCCAGGAGGAGTAAAGCAACCACCTCCCGGACGCATATCTGCGTACAGCGGTCGGGAGGTGGTTAAAGCCCCCCTGATGCACCCCTAGAGTAGAAACTCCCAAAAAGTGACCCCATTTTAGAAACTACGGGATAGGGTGGAAGTTTTGTTGGTACTAATTTAGGGTACATATGATTTTTCATTGCTCTATATTACATTTTTGTGAGGCAAGGTTTTGGCACTTTTTTTTTTGTTGTTATTTACAACATTCATCTGACAGGTTAGATCATGTGGTATTTTTATAGAGCAGGTTGTCACTGACGTGGCAATACCCAATATGTCTAAATTGTTTTATTTATTTAAGTTTTACACAATGATTTCATTTTTTAAACAAGAAAAAATACCATGTTTTAGTGTCTCCATAGTCTGAGAGCCATAATTTTTGGGGCGATTATCTTAGGTAGGGTATCAATTTTTTGCGGGATGAGATGACTGTTTGATTGGCACTATTTTGGGGTTGCGTATGACTTTTTGATCGCTTGCTATTACATTTTTTGTGATGTAAGATGACAAAAAATTGCTTTTTTTTTGTACGGTGTTCACCTGAGGGGTTAGGTCATGTGATATTTTTATAGAGCCGGTCGATACAGACGCGGCGATACTCAATATGTATACTTTTTTATTTTATTTACTCAAGTTTTAGACAACAACAAGTTTTAGACAACAACCACTTTTTGATCGCTTACGGTTGTACTTTTTGTGATGTAAGGTGACAAAAAAATGGTTTATTTAGCACAGTTTTTATTTTTTACGGTATTCATCTGAGGGGTTAGGTCATTTGATATGTTATAGAGCCGGTCGATAAGGACGCGGCGATACCTAATATGTCATTATTTTCCCTATTTTTTACAATTTATTTTTTAACTTTATTTGGGGAAAATGACGTTTTGGTTTATTTTTACTTGCTTTTTTATTTATTATTATTATTATTATTATTTTTTTGGGGGGGGGGGGGACTTGATTTTTTCAACTTTTTTTTATTTACTGCCTTCCATGCCATCAGTTCCCCCTTGGCACCGCTGGGGGGGATAACAGGACCCACCACCCCAACAGCGCATTTAGCCAAGGTGCAGGCACCTTGTCCCGATCAGCGCCCGCTGCACGGCAGTGTTTGGAAATACACAGGGTGTACAGGTACGCCGTGTCCGTAACAGGTTAAGCACCAATTTATTTATAAAGTGATTTTGAGGGGCTTAGGCTACTTTCACACTGGCGTTTCTGGGTCCGCTTGTGAGATCCGTTTCAGGGCTCTCACAACCGGCCCGAAATAGATCAGTGCAGCCCTAATGCATTCTTACTGGATAAGGATCCGTTCAGAATGCATCAATTTGGCTGCGTTTGGTGTCAGTTACGTTTTTTAGACGGTCACTAAAACGCAGCTTGCAGCGTTTTGGCTACAGTCCGACTATGCGGATCTGTCTAGACTTACAATGTAAGTCAATGGGGAAGGATCCGTTTTTCACTGACACAATTTGGTGCAATTGAAAACTGATCCGTCCCCCATTGACTTTCAATGTAAGTCAAGTTGAATCCGTTTTGACTTAGACTTTTATTTTATTTTATAAATAATGCAAACGGATCAGTTATGAACAGATACAAGCGTTTGCATTATTTGTGCAGATCCGTCTGTGCATATACAAGACGGATCCGCACAAAACGAGAGTGTAAAAGTAGCCTTACATAATGGAAACCACCCATAAATGACCCCATTTTAGAAACTACACCTCTCAAATTATTCAAAACTGATGTTACAAACTTAGTTAACCCCTGAGGTGTTCCACAAGAATTAAAGGAAAATGGAGGTGAAATTATTTATATATATATATATATATATATATATATATATATATATATTTATTTTTTTTTATTTTTTTTTCAGATTGTTCATGTTAATCAATTTTTTGCTTGCAACACAGCAAGGGTAAACAGCAAAGTTTTTTTTTATGGGGTTGTGCATATATCGTTAATGGTGAAGGCTATAGGGGGCTCTATACTATGCTGCTCTGCCTGTATATATTACCCTGATATGCTGTACGATTGAGCTAACTATTGGCAATTTTGATCTTTGTGCCCCCCATATATTGTCCTTCACATGTGGTTATCTTTCCACTGTCCTCTATACATTGTCTCCACCTGGCATATGCGCATCACTCCGGTGCGTTGTCTGGCTGGCATTGTAGGGACGCTCCTATACCTGGCTGTCTCAGGGCCAGCCGACGTGCGTGTCATGTGATCGTACCCGGAGTGGGGAGGTGTGGCTGCGTGATGTCAGATGCGGCTCCCTCCCTTCTCCTGGTCTGGTCATGTGACACGGTGGGCGTGCCTTGCTCTGTAAGCTGGGTGGCGCGTCTTTATGATGTCATCCCTGCAACACTGGGCAGATGCGCTAATCAGCTGCTAGCTGTGGACCACACCATTTAAGGACGAACTCAGTTTGTTACTTTACCTCCTGACGAAGCCTCTTCAGGTGAAACGTACGTCGAGGTGCAGCTTTTGGTCACACGCTCTGGGTCCAGCATATTATGGGTAATACATGTTTTGTTGTTTTGCTCAGTTAGTTGTTACATTTCTTTTTATATCTCTATTACTACCTGCACTTGGCACACTTGTATTTTACAGTTCAATGGCTATGTGCATATCTTATGCGGCCATCCCAGGTTTTTGGGTGGGCTAGTTTGCCTTGTGCTATTTGTACATTTTTTCATTTATCTTTCTGTGCATGCAACATACATACCAGTACATGTTACTTTGAGTGAACCTACAGTTCTCACAATTTTCATGCTGATGTATACCTAGGGCTGTGACATTTTTTTCCCTGCCAGTTGGGTGTTTGGGAGAGAGGTTGTATCTGACCTCCTTACATGAGGTCTCCCCTCCTCCTGTACACTTGTGCCTTATGTCTCATATATTGTTTGTTATGTGATCATGTCTCATTAAATTACATATATTTTATATGTGTGTCTCCTACTTTTCTTTGGGGTTATTGGTTCTGTTTTTGGGTTGAAACTGCTGTAGGGGCACATGGCAGGAGTAGTGATATTTTTATAGAGCAGGTTGTTATGGATGTGGCGATACATAAGGTGTCTTTATTTTTGTTAAGTTTTACAAAGTAAAAGCATTTTTTTTTTTTTAACAAAATCTTGTTTTTGTGTCGCCATTTTCTGAGAGCCATATTTTTTTTTTTACATAATTATCTTAGGTAGGGTCTTATTTTTTGCGGGATGGTTTGATTGGTACCATTTTGGGGTACATACTACATTTTTATCGCTTGGTATTACACTTTTTGTGAGGCAAGGTGACCAGAAAATGTCTGTTTTGGCATGGTTTGTATTATTATTTTTTTTATGATCTTCGCCTGATAGGGTGGATTATGTGATATTTTTTTTAGAGCCAGTCGATACGGATGCGACGATATCCAATATGTCTACTTTTCTTTTTTTTTTTTCATAATTTTGGGAAAAGAACTTTTTTTTACTTGAATTTTTTTATTTCAATAATAAAAAAAATTCAAGTAAAAAAAGTTCTTTTCCCAAAATTATGAAAAAAAAAAATAAAGAAAAGAAAAGTAGACATACTTTTTTTTTTTTTTTTGGCCCACTGGGACTTCAACTTTTGGGGGTCTGATCCTCTGTACAATACATTACAATACACGTGTATTGTAATGCATTGGCTTTAAGTGTAGCCCCCTGGGTCTCACAGGCTTTCATGGAAGGCAGCACAATGCCTATGGAAGGACGATGGGGACGGGGAGCTCCCTCCCTCTACACACTCCGCACATGCTGCGGTCAGCGATGTCCACAGCATAGCAAGGGTTTAAGAGCTGGTATCAGTTTTTTCACAGATGCTGGCGCATACAGCAGGGGCATGGCTAACAGGAACAGCCGGACCCCTGCTGCTGATCCGGTGGGTGCAGCTCCTGCACCCAACCGATCAGTGCGCCGCAGCAGTACAGTGCTGTGCAGCAAGTCACTTCCCGCAGTGCCGTACTATTACAACGCTGGTCGGGAAGGGGTTACTTGTATTTTATGTACATAATTATAGGGGCAGCCATATTGACTGAACTGTGGGGTATAGGCTTTACAGCAGCCACATGGAACATAAGCCCAATAGACTGGAGGGCACATACTGTCTGTCATGGGAAAGCTTTCTAGTTATGCATTGTGACCTGTGCTGATATCACTATTGAGGGAAGGGGTGTAGATAAGCATTGACACCTAAATCAAGTGAATGGGGATGAGCTGCGCCCAGGCCACGTGACCGATGCTCATGACATCACTGGTCTAGGGTAAGCAGCTAAAAGGCTTTTGCTCTCACAGTAGTACCATGCTTTCTCAAATAGATGATCGATGGGGATCCCGGATGTCAGACCCCCACTGATCAGAGGCTGATGACCTATACAGAGGGTGAGGCAGTTGCAGAGAGAGCTGAGCTAATTTGCATATATTAAAACTTCATTTTTCTCAACATTGCCGTTCCAGAAGAGTGGAAGCTGTTCTAGTGGCAAACTCCATATTAATGCGTATGGAATCATAAAATCTTCACATGGAGGTAATTAGGAGCAGCACACTATATGTGTGGGGTCTGCGCTCCTGAACATAAATGCATAATGGCATAGGCAGGTTTAGCGTAGGACCTGCCTGAACTGAGACCACCTTGTCGCTTGGTAGGTGGGCTTAGATGTGCTTTGATCAAAATATATTGACCAAGTGTCTCAGATTTTATCAATAGAGTGAGGACTTAGTCCATATCTTATGCTTGCATCTAATATTACAGCGCATTATTTTCTGTGATTGCTTCAATAGGTGTCCCAACACTTTTGTCCATATAGCATATGTTAACAAAGGTACTAATTTACTGAGCTACTGCTGCACAAAAAAATAAATCAATCATCTGTAAGCAGGCAGAGAGAATTCCACTATTTAAAAAGGGTTTTCCAGAATTTTAATATGGAGGACCTATCCTCAGGATAGGTCATCAATATCAGATCGGTGGGGGTCCAACACTCGGCACGCCCCGCCGATCAGCTGATTGAAGAGAAGGCTGAACTCATGCGAGCACAGCTTTCCCTTCATTGTTTACCTGCTTGTCGTCGACAAAGTTAATGGCGAGCGCAGCCTTTTCTTAAAACAGATGATCGGCGGGGGTGCCCGGTGTTGGGCTCCCACTGATCTGATATTGATCCTGAGGATAGGTCATCAATATTAAAATCCCAGAAAAGAGGACCTGTCACATCCTCGAAAACACCAGCTCACCCCACCCTAAGCAATCAGTGCAGTTAGTTTTGGTGCCTGATAAGCTAATGAGAGCATTCACTGTCAAGGGAACAGTCACATATGCTTGTTTCTCAAGAGGGAGTACACCTAAGGGGTCTGCCACAATCAGTGCTGACAGTGCTAGTACATAGGCTGCTGAGGGAACACAGTACAATCTCCTAGATGGGTATATAATGCTGTAAGAGCCTGACACAGTCCAAGCAGTGCACTCAGGTTCACTCCCTCTTGAGAAATAAGAGGCAGTAACCAAACCTCTAATGTTGTATGCCATTGAACCGGACATCAAAATTTGTACCAGCATTTGCCCGGAAAGGGGGGTTGTGGGGACATTTGGGGTAGGTGGCTCAGGCACTACAAGAAAACCTTAGAAAAACATATTTCCTCAATCATAAAATGGTTTATAAAAAAAATATCCCAAAAAATTCATTACAGAATATTAGGCTCCAAAATGTTAATATTCAAAGTACAAAAGGAAAATAGAAAACCTTTAATTCTCCCTCCTGCTAAATGGCGTTGTATTAATCAGTCCAGATGTATGCATCAAATTCGTACCATGCTGTTGCCTCAGTATAAATTATTCTTTGCCATTGTGTGGTGTGTGTGGGGGGTTCAGGGGAGGTACGACTGGGAGAATTGTTAGTTTTATTAAGCCATTTCACAATATTATTACATGGGCCAATGTTGGCAATAAAAAAAAATTCCAAACATCGCTGGAGCTCCAGAGAGAGCAATGAATGTTACTTTACACTGGTGTCAAGTGCAATAACTGCAGGGTGGGGAAACGGTGAACGAGAAGCATTAAGGGGGCTGGGGAGAAGAGTTTTTATTTATTTATTTCTCTGTCCGCATACATTTGCTTTGATTGCATTTCACATTTCAGTGCACCGCAGGCTAATGGGATTGCAATTCTACAAGGTACCCGTTTTCATTCATTATAAAAATGCTAAGTGAAATCTCATCACAAAGGTAATAAACATGAAAGGAAAATGCAGAGTTCAGTAACCCTTTCTCTGCCACAGGAAGCACTGACAAGCAGAAATTTTCAAAATACAGGCACCTGTGTTTTTTTTTTCTTTCTATGCTTTTATAAAAAAAAAAAAAAAAAAAAAGGCAATATTCTGAATATGGGATAAGTGTTAAGATATTTCTAATACAATTTTGGACAGCTCTCCCATCCCTTCCTCAAAAAAATAAAAATAAAAATAGAAAAGCAGGTAGCCATTAGAGGGGACCTGTCACCATGAAAATGCAGTACAGTCTGCAGGCATCATGTTATAGAGCAGGAGATGCTGAGCAGATTGCTGCATACGTTATGGGAAACGATTGAGTATACAAGTTTCTTTATTCCAATTGCTGCTCATTCTGGGCTTTGAAGTCCAGGAGGCGGTCCCATCAGTGATTGACAGCTAGGGATAAGCGAAACGACTCCGGATGTTTCAAAAAAAAAAACATTTCCCAAACTCAGGTTCGGTTCCAAGGTACCACTTGTACCAAGTTCGGGAAATTGTCTTTTACAGTACAAATTCATTTATGAAGTTATTAAGCGATGTCTCGTGAGACTTCGTGAAGCAATAACATCGGCTCATCAGAGCCAATACATTCTAATACTGTGTGGAGATCCTGCTCCGTACAGTATTAGAACAAAGTTTTATGCAAATCGATTTCGGATGTTTCATCTAAAGTCGATTCGCTCATCCCTATTGACGGCCTTCCCTCTATGACTGTGTATACAGAGACAGCCGTCAGTCACTGATCGGACTGTCTCCCTGACTTAAAAGCACAGAACAAGCAGGAATTTAAATATATGAAAAACTGATTATACTGAATCTTTTCCCATGAAACTATACATCAATCTGCTCAGCTCCTCCTGCTCTATAACATGCTGCCTGCAGCTCAGACATCGGTCAACTTGACCGATACCCTTTAAATCTGACAACTGAAGAGTCTAAGTATATACGTTGTGGGGCAGCGACAGGCCTTATACAGGAGGGAAGATATGCGTCTCCTAGAATGGTGCAGGAATCCTATTAGAGGAGGTGTATGGTATGATTGGCTGTGTTTCCCCACGATCACCTGGCCTGAGGCGAGGTCAGGTGCGATAATCACTTGGGGATAAAGCAATCCTCAGTGTGAGAGGAGGAGTTAGGCCCCAAGGGAACAGACCTGCAGAGGGCCTGTGTGGTCCCAGCCAGGAGTGCTGGGGGGCCACAAGGCTGAGGAAGCCTGAGTTTGAGGAGAGAATTGAGAAGGAAGCCTGCAGAGGCTCTGTGTGGTCCCAGCCAGGAGGGTTGGGCTGCCACGAGGCGGAGGAAGCCTTCGTTTGGGGAAGCCCAGCAACGCTGGAAGAAGAGAGGTGTCGCACGGTCAGAGTCAGGAGGACAGCTGGACCATATTCCCCCCAAGGTATTTCGCTGCTTCCACCAGGAGGACTGGTGAGTTGCACAGGTCACAGCTATGAGGCTGTGTCACCCAAACCAAATACCACAGTGTTAACACTGACCTAAAGGCAACTTAGGGAGACCTCTGTATAGTGAGTGCCTAGCCGGGCAAGCGTTTGTTGTTCTGTGTTGATGTAGCACGTTGTGAGGTGAAGCCAAACTTGGAAGTGTGATGTGCTGTGTGACAAATAAAGCACTCCTATGTATGTGTAATATAACAGAGCCTCATATATATATTAAAAAAAAAAAAAAAAAAAAGCAAATGTATCAAAAAAAAAAACTAGCTAGTAGAGCGCAGCAACCAAACAGAGCACAGCTCTCCAGAACTGAAGAAATGAAACGCAGACACTGATTGGGCAGCAAGAGCTGCGGAGCTGAAGCAAACAGAAAAAACTGTACAGCCACACTCCGTCCAAGGGCTCATGTACACGACCGTATGAATTTTGTGGTCCGCAAAAAATACGGATGACATTTGCGGAACAGAACAGCTGGCCCTTTATAGAACTGTACTATCCTTGTCTGTAATGCGAACAATAATAAGACCTGTTCTGTTTTTTTGCGGAACTGAAAAACGGACATACTCAGACGGAATGCACACAGAGTAACTACAGTTTTTTTGGCGGACCCATTGAAGTGAATGGTTCTGCATACGGTCCGCAAAAAAAAAACGGAACGGACACGGAAAAAAAAAATGTTTGTGTGCATGAGCCCTAAAACTGCATGTCCTCGATCAACCATGTTGGATTATTTTGTATTTTTTTTAAGCCATAAAGATGAAGAAAAACCATCAAGGTTTTTTTAGTCTACAGAAGGACTATATGACTATGTGTCAGATCTATTCTACAAATAAGGGCAACGTTATCTTCTGCCACAAAGTGTACAGTGAATTAGAATATCAGCCGACCTGCTATGACATAGTACAAGATAAAACAGCAATGCTAATATTGATGGTTTGTCCATTACAGGTCACCTAACTGTCCACTGGAACAGTTACAAAGCTGTTAGTTTCGATTTCACAAGGCCAATCAATACCGAGGCATACTGTTTCAATTTTGCCCGCATTGATTTTTCGCAGTCTCCTTTTTTTCCTTTTATAACACCCACACCTTCTAGCATTTATCTTTTCTGAAAGGAAGATGATTTGATTTACTGAAGAAAAATTGAAGACCGCATCACAAGGATTTTACCGGCAAGGTTCTTGACATGCATGGGAAGAAAAAGGGGGGAAAAATAAAAGATGAATGTTTCACAGGGAGGGGAAAAAAATCCCCTCTAGCTCGAGGGCATCCATTAGAACGTATTCCGAGCAATCTCGCGTAGCGTCTTGAAAGCAGCTGCAGCCTTACTCTGCTCTATCGGCTAATCTAAAACATCCAGCTAGTTTGATATAAAAACGCCGAAGCCCTTATTACTGCGCCTACAATAATTTATGTCTGCAATTGTACCGCTGAATTTTATTCCAAAGATGAGGAGGGCCACTCTTTCTACCCTACTATCCAAAGACCCAGAGAGAATTTCTATGGTACATTAGTCAGCCTATTAGAATGCAATGAAGGACGCGATGAGAAAAGGGTAGCCTGTCCTCCGAGACTTTCATCCACTGTTCTCCATCATCTCTTCTCATCCTTCTTACATTCAACCACTTTACCAGGTGTCATCTACATGAAAGATGATTTGTCTCCTGACCCAAATAAACACAATGCCTGCTCAGTGCACAGGGTGGGGGGAAATGGCTTCTTCCACTCTCTACATCCCCCCCCACCACCACCACCGTTTTTTTCATGCTTATTTTACTGTTTCTTATCAGCATTTCTTCTCCTTTTCACCTGAGCCTTACTTCAGGTGACATTAATGTATAACCAAGAAGGACAATTTATTTTCCCTTCAGAGTGAAAAATCTAACCATTTGGAATTCAGACAGAAAAAAAAAAAAAAAGGATTCAATGACGGAAAAGGGCGAACATTCGGCAGAACCTCCGAGAATTTCCAAAGAGAAGAGCATGCCGCACGAATCTGCAGGAATAAAGAGGAGGACTTCTTCTCCATGGCAGCAGCTTGTGTAAGCCTGATATTAAGACACAAATTGCATTCAGACAGGTCACTAGGTGTCAAAAGATATTAGATGCCTGCTGTGAGGGAACAACAAATCCCATCTGCTTCAGAGAAAAGAATATTTTCATTTTTATTGAAGTGGAACTTGGGAATTTTCTTTACGGATAACAGAATTAGGTATAATAACCACGCCGTCGACAAGAAGCCTGTAATCATCTGTGGTTTGCCTATAATAATGTAGATTTCATTTGATCTGCCTCAAATGGGCAATATTGAATTTTATCCCCCCCCCCCCCCCCATCCCCTTATTCTATCCAACGTACATTTTTGGTGCAGTACCAGATGTTTTCTCAAAATGCCACATGCTGGAGCTTCATCCCTGAATACAGCACCTGACCTTCTCCATAATTGACTAAAAATATTGATGTAATGGCATGGGTCTGATTGTGATTTATTAGAGCCACTGCCGATCCTGGGCCAGCTGCCAGCCTTGCAGCCTAGTGATCGGACGGCATTAGGAAACCCATCAATACTGAAACAAAATAAATGACATTAATGGGAAAGTATTAAGGCTCCAAGTCCTGGCAACAAGCGAGCCATATGAATTCCAAAGGACAGAGAGGAATGAAAACGGCATAAACGAAATTAAACCAAAATCCTTAGGAGATTCAATTTCGTAGAGGACAAGGAAACAAGATTATATTAACGCTTGCAGCGCTGGACATCCGAGTCGATTACCCATAATTAGGAACCTCAAACATATTCTTCATCAAATGCAAAAGAGAAAAGCCATGAAATGAATGACATCATTTTATGGAGAGAATAAGCAGATTTAGGAATCTTGCGATTTGTGCAGCGCGGGCGGCGTAATACAAATACCAGAATAATACACTGCTTGTAGAAGTAATAGCACAAATCAGTTATGTGAATCACATTGCAATACACCTCATTAGTAATATAGATAAATACTGCATGTGGCAATACATACCATTTATACGTGTTAACCCACTTACCCTCGATTAGTCTCAATACGTATTAACACCGTTTGTGTATCGCCTAAAACGTGCACAATTATTATCCAATACCGCAGCTCTGATACCACGTGTGGTTCCTGCAGGACCCATAAAGCCAGTCACAGTCCGTTATGGCTGCTTAGGGTATGGCAACACAAACGGGCAACGGAGTGGCATGCCACCATGTCACAACCACATACAAAAACTATGGAGAACATTTACTATGCTATATACGGAAATTTTATGACATCAGAAATTTGCATATTTCGTCACACACACTTTGATTGGAGCAAAATGTAAATTTTTCCCCCTTCACGTTACTTTTTAGATGTGGCGTAGCAGGCCCGACAGATTCATCTTTATTCACGTTTTCTGGCGTGAATAAAGACTGAACTCTCCAGCAGACTCCTAATACACGGTTTCATGGCTAGCGGAGGGATGCACCACATGCGCCTCTGCATAGGTTTGGTGCATCCTCCGGCAGTGCAGGGGGAATCAAGAACGGCAAAGGAAACGCCAATCTTGATAAATATTTTAGGACTGGACTCGCACAAACAAACTTTTTTTTTGTATCCGTTCTAGTTTCTGTAGCAGCCCGTATGCGGAACCATTCACTTCAATGGGACTGCAAAAATGGTAATGGCTCCGTGTGCATTCTCGTTTCTGTAGGTCTGCATGGCCATTCCACAAAAAAAAATATAACGTCCTAATATTTTTCGCATTACGGACAAGGATAGGACTGTTCTATTAGGGGCCAGCTGTTCTGTTCCACTAAATACGGAAGGCACATGTTTGGCATCCATGTTTTGCGGATCTGCGATTTACGGACTGCAAAACAGGGTATTGCCATGTGCATGAGCCCTTATGTTGTCAATGGGCTGCAATAAAGAAAAGGTTCTATGACCGCTTAGGCCACTTTGACACTCGCGTTTGGTGCGGGGCCGTCATTGATCTGCACAAACGCATCCGTTCAGATAATACAACCGCATGCATCCATTCAGAACGGAGCCGTTTGTATTATCTTTAACATGGCCAAAACTGATCCATCTTGAACACCATTGAAAGTCAATGGAGGACGGATCCTGTTTTCTATTGTGCCATATTGTGTTAGTGAAAACGGATGCGTCCTGACACACAATGTAAGAAAATGTAGACGGATCCGTTTGGCTCAGTTTAGTCAGACGGACACCAAAACACTGCAAGCAGCGTTTTGGTGTCCGCCTCCAAAGCGGAATAGAGGCGGATCGGAGCCAAACTGATGCATTCTGAGCGGATCCTTATCCATTCAGAATGAATTAAGGGCAAAACTGATCCGTTTTGGACCGCTTGTGAGAGCCCTGAACGGATCTCACAAACAGAAACCAAAACGCCAGTGTGAAAGTTGCCTTATCCGAAAAATTCCAAAATTGTAGGAAAAAGTTAACACACAATTTTGACATGCACTTTTTGGTCTGTAAAAGCACTGCTTCTCTCCTTTAATGCAAAAAAGTGCAGCAAATCTAAAAACTAAAACACACAAGACACGCTGGTTCAAAAATAAAGAACCCTGAAAGTGTGTCTGAAAGTACTTTCTAAGGCTACTTTCTCACTAGTGTTTTAGTTTTCCGGTATTGAGATCTGTCATCGGGGCTCAGTACTGGAAAAAAAAAAAAAAAAAAACGCTTCAGTTTTGCCCCTATTCATGGTCAATGGGGACAAAACTGACCTGAACAGAATGCTCCAAAATGCATTCCGTTCCGTTTAGTTGCGTTCCCAAACCAGAGAGAAAACGGCAACATGTTGTAGTTTGCTTTCTGTCCTGGGATGCAAAGCAACACGGATCCGGCATGACCCCCAATGCAAGTCAATGGGGACACGGATCCGTTTTCTCTGCCACAATAGAAAACAGATCCGTCCTCCACTGACATTCAATAGAGTTCATGACGGATCCGTCTTGGCTATGTTAAAGATAATACAACCGGATCCGTTCATAACGGATGCAGATGGTTGTATTATCAGTAACAGAAGCGTTTTTGCAGAACCCTGCCGGGTCCAGTAAAAAACGCTAGTGTGAAAGTAGCCTAAAATGTTCAATTCAGCTTTACCAAATAGCCACACTGTTCTCAATGGCTCTTGAGTCAGGAAGTTGTGCCTTCCACTGATATTGCTTGCTGTGTGACGGCAGGAGGGGACAACATAGGACTCGAGAGACCGGGAGGCAGTACTATCTGTGCCTACAGCAACTTTTTTACGCAATTGGAGGACTTCGACCTCTAGAAATGTTACCAGCACATTACACTGGAAAATATGCATGCAGATAAACGTCAACCTCACCATTTTGTTCTTAAAAATACATTCTAATACTATAATTAATGGCAACATATAAAATATATGTGCAGAAGAGACCCATATTTTGTCGTCTGCTTTTCTGGATACATTTTAGAAAATGCCATAAACTGATGTGTAATTGGATAAGAAAATAAGACATTTCTTCAGGGCTTCCCTTAGCCACACGGCCAAATCCCCCTGGCGTCAATGGGTACCAAAGTAAACAAATGACGTCCATAGTTTCCCAAGATGGCAGCTGTGTCCTCTACTGCACATAAGTTGAAAGCATTCAGGACGGGTACAGATACAAGACGTCAATATCTTTTCTGCATCTGCTCTGGGCAGATTCAGCACCTGGATGGTAGAAGATACAACTGCCATCTTGAGAAGCTATGGACAGCGTGGTTTAACTACATTGGTACCCATGGGCACAAAGGGGATTTGCCCATTCTAGCTAAGGTAGGCACAAAGTAGAGTTTTCCTATCCCACTACACGTCAGCATATGGCATTTCTGAAACCTATCCGGAAAGTAGAAAACCCCTTTAAATAAAAATAAAATACAGATTTTTCCTCCATATATGTCGCCTCCTCCGCAGCATGATGTAGGGTTTGGCAGTGTATGGCATTTCTGATATTAAAGGCTTCTGATAGAAATAGGACCAATTGATGAAAAACACGTATGTGACATAGGGGTAGTGTCACACCTCTGTATGTAATTGACGTGAGGTGTAAATAACATGCATGGGACCTTCAAGAACACATTTGTGAATACATTAGGTCATTACAACCAAATCTACTGCAGGGGAAATTAACATTCCCTTAGCCTTCCTGCCCATCCATTAGCAGACCAGAAACGGCCATAAATAAGTGTATGGACTGTTGAAAGATGGGATGGGAACACACAGGGAACGCGTTTCCCCCTCAGCAGTACAGTTCATCTGGATCACTCCTGCAGTCAGTGTAGGACAGGACTATGAAGTCACGGGGCCATCAATGTTCAGGGTGTTAACGATCTTTTTGTGGGGGGCTCATTAATTGCACAAGACTTTCCTGTAGTTTTCAACTAGCCGATAGGATTTCAGCGTCAGTCTGGTTTTGTGACTGCACATACCAACTATGATAGTAGTTAATGGAGTATTTCTTTGTGCAAGTCAAATGGGAAGTCAAAAAGCAGGAATCTAAATACTCATAGAAAACAAAGAATTATGGTAAAGCACAAGAGTCTCCCCAAAGGAGTTACTGACTCACTAAAATACTTAGGAGCTCCAGGCCTTATTCATGGGTCTTCTGAAGTGAATTTCTTTTTCATTTTTGAGAGAGGATAACTATTAGATTGGTGGGGGTCCTACCTCTGGGACTCCCACAGATCACAAGAACAGGGGCCTTGTCGGAAATGCGCACCTCCACTCCATTCATTTGTATGGGAGTTCCAGAAATAGCCGAGCACTGTACATTTCCGACCAGCCGCTCCATCCCTTTACAGGGAGTCTGTCACCTCCATATGGCCAAATACAGTGCTTACATTGTCCTATAGCACACCTATACAGGATTGTAACGGTACTTTTGTTCTTTTCTTTAGACTTGCACCAGCAGGGAAAACAAAGTTTAATTCATATGCAAATGAGCACTCGCAAGTGCCCAGGGGCGGAGTTCAGTGTGTAGGAGCCCAGGCTGCTCTGCCTTCTTTTCACTTTACTCCTCCCCAGCCTCTGCCTTTGCCCGCCCTCCAAGTCCGGACCTATTGATGAGGCAAGAGACTTGGAGGGCGGGCAAAGGAAGAGGCTGGGGAGGAGTAAAGTGAAAAGAAGGCAGAGCAGCCTGGGCACCTACACACTGAACTCCGCCCCTGGGCACTTGCGAGGGCTCATTTGCATATGAATTAAACTTCGTTTTCCCTGCTGGTGCAAGTCTAAAGAAAAGAACAAAGGTACAGTTACAATCCTGTATAGGTGTGCTACAGAGCCATGTAAGCACTGTATATGGCCATATGGAGGTGACAGACTCCCTTTAAGTGGGGCTCCAGAAATACCCCTTTAAGGGCTTCACTGTATGTAGTATGATCTTGCAGTCATATCTTTCTCCATTCAATCTGACTCTTAACCTCCAAATAGTAGAGTGAGCAGTTGTAAGGGCTCTCCCAAGGGTGCATGGGTCAATCCACTTCAGGCAACAAGTATCACCCAAAAACAGCGGTGGGCCAAAAGAGCTAAAAATACCCGAGGAGGGAAAAGGCCTGGTGTGAAGACTATTCCCCAAAATATGCGGACTGAACAAGGCTCACATTAGGGGCCCCATTAAACTGCATGGTTATCGGGCAAATTATCGTTCACAGTAACGCTCGTTGCAGATAATTGGCCAGCCGATAAATGTGCCGGGAAATCAGGGATGTGCTGCTGATCATCTTTAGAGCCGAATACGTGAGGAATGACTGTGAAAGCAATTGTTCCTCCCACGTCCACTTTTATAATCAGGCTGGTGCAAACGAGTGCTGATGGACGTGTTGTTACCCATATGTCTCACACTGGCTGAACATCAAGCAGTGTTACACGGTCTTTAGGCTAGGGCTACTCGGTGACATGTATCGCACGACACAAAGGGTACAACTACTGTGCTACATTCATGCCGCACCTGTGTTGTGCAACACTTTTTGTAACGATAGTCAAAGGTGTCGTACTGCTACGTGCTACGACAGTCGCAGAAAAATCCAACTTGTATCACAGTCACAGTATGTCACAGTGCAACACCATAGCGCAACTTTAGCCCTAAGCCTTGAAAAATGGAGACTTGGGCCTATGGGGAAATGTGGGCATAACCAGAAGAGCAAGACTAACAATATTTACCCTCTGTTCATATGGGACTTCGCACTTGGCATTCTCACATCAGCACCAGCCTTGTCAAATGGGACCCAACACAGAGATGTGACTATATGTGAAGGTCTGGAAAACCAAAACCAAAACCTGGTCCTTTGGTCTACAGGAGATTGATCTCAATTTGCCTAATAGCAGAAATGCTGATAGCTGTAAGGCAACAGAAAACCTTTTTTAGAGTTTAAAAAAAAAAGGGGTCTGAAACAGACTTGATGTTTGAAGGCAAACGACGATTTAGGTGCCTGCACAAACGAGCATATTACCAGAAAAACTAGCGTTTCCTGCAGGACAAAAAACGGTGATGTGAACGTAGCCTTACTAGTTGCTCCAAATTAAGACCGCATAGTAGCGAAAAACATTCGATTTCTCTCATAAGATTTGCTAGCAGTATCACAGGTTTTGGTCCTAGATATCAGTCACGTTTTTAAACCAGAAAAGCCTCCTCTAGTGCTGATGACTTTAGTGCTTGCCCCTTGGAAATAGACTTACCTAGTCACTCGCAGCGGCAGAGAGAAGGCTGTTGTAGATTAAGTTAGCTGTGCTTGCTATATTTGTGGGCAGACTACTCTGACATTTGAATGATCAGTGCTATTTGTATGGGCAATTCTTCACCAGGTAAAGTTGTATGGGCAAGCATTGCTTTATGATGAATTTTACAACCAATGAAGCAAACAGTTTAAAGGGGTTTTCTCATCTTGTCAAATCACAACAGTGCTGGGTCCACCATCTATCTGGAGGATAAAAGGGACCACAACAACGATTTAGTGCTGCGCCCCCTTCAATGTAATTCCAGGACAGGGAGTCAGCCCCATTCACTTGAATTTGGCTGTCCTGCATTACCCTGCATGCTGATGACCAGGGTGTTGATGAGCATCGAAAATAGTGAAGGGAAAACAACTCAGCAGCCCGCTCATTTTTCGGACGAAGAGGGTTTGGACCCAGACTGATCATGTGATTTGCCTAAGAAGATGGGAATAGCATTTTAACAAACATCCACCATAGAGGTGTGATTCATACTGTCATGGAGTTGACCTATCCTTCCATACTTTCGTCAACTAAAGCAGTGGAAATGTTCCTTTCTGGATGGAATCAGTAGCGGGAATTACTCAAGTACATTTACATATAATGAAATAATTAAACTACTGCTTTATGGCGCTCTTACCTTGCTGAGGAACTTCCCCAGGCTCCGTGCTTGTCTGTGAGGATATTGATAATTTTTTGCACTAGCTGGGTAGCAGTCATGTGGTCTCTGAACTTGGCAGCTCTAATTAAATGGTCGCACATCTTTTCATCTTCTCGCTTTTCTGACGAATACTGTGCAGAAAGTGACTGGAGGAAACAAGCAATGAGATGTGACAATGAATATACCATAAAAGACGACAAGAATTAGACATTACTTTAAAAATGTTTGCAATCGGTTTTCTTTCAATTTAGTTGGTCAATGCGGCAAACTATGGTATTACACACTGCATCATACACATTCTCAAATGTTCCTCTGTTAGCTATAAATCATTTTTCCCATTATCATCATGTGTATTGGGGTCATTGTAGTTCACTCATTGCATACAACCAGTTAAAAAAGGTGACATCCTAAAAAAAATATATATATATATATATATAAAAAATAAAATAAAGAAAAAAAGGCTTACATTTTCAACAAGTTATGCTACAGGAGGAGAGGCTCACTTTTGCATTGTATTGGGTAGTGTAGACTACACCCAGCTATTAGCCTAAACACATTTGGTTCATAGAAACCTATGGGTACATGACAAGATACATATCTCAATCAAACCTATACTAAAGACATAGCCATAACCTGTGTGTGCATACAGTCTCATGATAAAATAAATGCTGCTAAATGGGTTGTCTTATCTTGGACATTTAAGGCATATCGACAAGATATGCCATAAATGTTCAACAGGTGTGGGTCTCACCTCTGGGACCAGCTCCTATCTCAAGGACATGAGAGGACCGGCTATAGAATCTACAGGGAAATTTCCTTGTGGGTCAATGCCCAGGTGCCCACCCATCGGCTGGATACATAATGATCTGATGCTCTCGGCATTATTTAATGCTATGTGCACCAGGTACTCATGCACCTGGCCAGTGCCCAGAGATGCCCTCCTGAATTCTGCAGCTGGGTGGCAGTATTTTGTGCTGCACTGTGGTATTTGGCTCTACTGGGGTAGTATGTCGTGATGCACTATGTTACTGCTGGCCCTGCCTACTTCTGTTGGTCATGCCTACTTCCGTTTTCTGTTGCTTGCCTTCGGTGAGTTTTGGGCCTACACAATGGGGCTTCTTAATTTTTTTTTCAGGGCCACTTTAAGCTCCCAGAACAGGGCCCCAGCATGACTGGAAAGCAAACCGCACATCTGGGTCTCTCTCCTTTCACTGCTAGGAAACTCCCAGAAACAGCCAAGCAAGCTCAATATTCTATTTTTGTAAGTCCCATAGTGAATGGAGCAGTAGCTGTGCAGGCACAGGCCCTTGTTGGACTCTCACGTATCAGACACCTATGGCATATCTTATTGATATGCCATAAATGTCCCAGATGGGAATACCCTTTTAAAGCCAAAAATATAATTACAGATCACATTAAAAAAACATTTATATTCAGCTAGATGCAGTAGCATGTATGCCTCAATCATTTCTGTAGAGGTCACTGCACGGTGACACTGTGTGGAAGTTTGTGAGATACAGAACCTTTAGAAGGATTTGCAGACTATTGTGACAATCTGAATATACTATGGGGTCAGTTATGAATAGATATATGCCGCTTTTTGGCGTACATCTGTCACAAATTTGGTTGCAAATAGGATTTGCAGCTGAATCTGTGACTTCTTACCCTTAAACGCCACGTACACCAGCTCTAAAAAAAAAAAAAGGGCATGGTGTGGGCAGGGTAGAAGGCGCAGCCCATCTAATTTATTATTTTCTATGCCAGTAGAAAATTATCTAAATTTATGCCAGCAAGGGAGCTGGCATAGATTTAAGGCGGTTAGGCACCAGCCGTGGATGCGGCCGGTTCCTCTACGTAACTTACACACATATTTGCAAGCTCCTAACCCCTGAAGACGTCACTTATGTGGCGAAACATGTCAGGGGAACGCTGTTTTTTGTTTTAACATCAGGAAACATTGGTGTTTGATAAAGTAAGGGGTTCGACCTGCAGGCGTTCCCAAAACTGAAGCATATTAGTAAAAACAAACGGAGGATAGCATGGGAAAAATGATTAGAAAATGGCTAGTTCAGAATAGAACGAGCCAAGTACTATAGTGCGGTAGGTGACACAGAGAGGCTTAGATTAGATCAAACTATTTGTTGGTTGATAAATAAGTATAACACTGACAACATAGTAACAGCCAGCAAGTAAGTGAATGAGCAGCCACTCTGATCTGTTACTAATGTAGCGGAGGAGCGTGTGAGTAACCACATTCACCGCACTTATAGCTACCAAGCTATCCAATCTTTGGTGTATTATTTCTACTTTTTTCTTTTATATATATCAATGTTTTTTCTGGGATTTTAAAGTCACTTAGGCTTTTTTGTAATAATGTCACACAGAAGACACAGCTTATGAGATATATGACATTACCCTGTGCTATTTTTAGAGGAATCCAATACATTTTAATTTTTAGAAGAATGAGTCCAGGCCTAAACCAGAATTAGTATAGCTAAAGGCTATTTAGTATTTTAATTTGGATATATTCTGGGCCAATGAGGGTCATTTTGTTGGAAATATCTACATAACTTAGGCGCATCAAGAACCAGTCCAGGGGTATTAAGACTGGCGTCTAAAATGTTAGTCTTAATAAATGATTCCATGTGTGTTTTTGGCAGGTAGTATGTAATTTATCGATCATAGGTTTTATAGATGGTTGGCACAGAGCCAGGCTATTCAGAAGGATGGACACATTCTAATATCCAGCTGACCAACCTAGATGAATAATCGTTTATACCAACCACTGCTGTGCCGTTCCTCTGTTATTACTCCACAATAAATGGACAACCAGGTGCTACCCTTCCCACTGGCTAAGAGATGTATTCCTAAACTGTCGGGCAGTATCAGCACTGGCTGGACAGAGTAAAAGGCCATTCACATGACCATATGGCCACTGTGCGTGCGTTGCGGACCACAAAGAGCGGGTCCGCAATGCATGGGCGCTGGGTGTGTGAACTGCTGAGGCACAGGTCGGAAGCCCTCCCATTGGCTCCGAAGCATGTAGTTCACACAATCTGTGCCCGTGTTTTGCGGTCTGCGACACTGGTACGGTGGCCATACGTTTGTGTGAATGGGCACTTATGCTGGGTTTACATGCCCCTATTGTTGGGCAGATTATCGGGGATAGATGTTCCTGCAAGCACTCGCTCCAGATAATCTGCCCAACTAAAGGTGCAGTTGATCACCCAATGAATGAATGAAATGCTCGTTCATCAGGTGAGACTGTGATTCGTGCAGATGAGTAAATCATCATTTCTGGCCAGCAGATCATGCTGTCTACATGAAACGATTACATCAGCTTTACGTATGCACAGCTTCAGACATACCGCTCTCACCTCTACTCTGTTATATAAAGACCTAGGGACCATGTCTTCAGACAACCAGAATAGTCTGTGCAACTATGGTCCAACATATTTTTTATGGCAATGATAACTGAAGGGTTAAACAGAATAACCAAAAATGACTGCAATACCAACAAAAGGCAAACTAATCCATCTAGTGTTTAATTTATACAATTATAATCCGGCAAGTTACATGGAAAGGCTGATTTCTAAAAAGAGGCAACCAAGGAAGTAGTAAATGCTTCAAAGTGCTTCCTAATGGTCTAATGGATCAGTCTTTACAATTTGAACAGCAACTTTTCATACCTGACATAAAATCTATAGATATAAATCACATTAGAGGCCCATTCTTTACTGATTATCAATCTCTGTCTCCTTGTGGAACATTAGCTTTGCATTTGACCTTATACAATAAAATGAAAATTAAGCCTCATAATGTCTTTTGTTAAAAATAATTACTATCTAAAAATATTAAATACACTTGTTATATACTTTTTAATTGAGACTAATGAGAAAAAGGAACTAAACAAGAAGTCAGATTTGTAGTCTTGTCAAGGAGGAGTAAAATATTACAGTAATAGTTTTTATATGATATAATATATATCATTGATAGATATACACATATAGGGGGTCATTTATCAATCTGAGGCGTATTTCTGGAGCAGATTGCGGCTCAACTAACCTCGCTCACTTACGTTCGATACATGTGCACTTATTTCTAGAATGCCTCCCAACCGTGTGATACATGGATTTGGTAGCCAGAGGTGGTCCGCACTGCAGAAACAGCAGAGTGGTCTGTGCTATGCAGTTTCAGCTTCTCCCATATAACTGAATAGGACTTGGACCTCATGCACATGACCATATTTATTATGTGGTCACCATTTTTCTCAAATAACTGTTTTCCTAATAGAACTGCCTATTCTTATCCATAAAACAGATAAGAATAGAACAGGATGCATAATTTGCAGAATAGTCATACGGATGCGGACAGCACACGGATGACATTCATGGACTCTGCAAAGAATGTGGAAACAATAGGCGGGTGCATGAGGCCTTACACAAATAGTGTAGCAGTGCGAGCTACATTGCTTCCGCATCTTACAAGTTACTGAAATCGTGTAGCTCATTCTTCTACACGGCTTCCCTACCTCCCATTCCCTTTAATAGGTACTATGGAAACAGCATAGCACAGCCTGCTCGGCTCTTTCTATAATCCCGCAAACCTCGGGCTGCCACATCCAGGTGTAACAAAGTCATGGAAGGGAAGGACCTAAACATGATGTGGTCCTGCAAACAGAGCTCACTTTTATTAACGGGGTTGACCAGGAATTTCATATTGATGGCTTATCCTTAAAATACGTCATGGGATCGGTAAGGGTCCGACCTCCGCAAATCAGCTATTTGAGGAAGCTGAAGCACGCATTACAGACCTCCTCAGTGCGGTACATTGGATAGTGGCTGTGATTGGTATTACAGCTCAGCCCTATTCAACTGAATAGAACTGAGGTGCGCTAGGCCAGGTGACCGATGCACGTGAAGTAGCATGGCCTCACAAAGCACCATGGTCTTCTTCATACAACAGATTGACGGGGGTGCTGGGAGTCAAAGCCCGACTGATCTGATACTGATGGCCTATCATGAGGATGCCCCACCAATATCAAAGTCCTGGAGAACCCCTTTAACTAGGGCACAAGAAGGAAATGATACACATTCCCACTCATGGCTCACAATTACTGGTGGACTGGTAAAAGGGTCTGAGGTTTTGTCAAGAGCCATAAATGCAGGGCCTTTAGCTAGAATCAACATCTTTAAAGGGCTTATCCCATAAGTAGCATTACTATGCAATGAACTGAGCATTTAATATAAACTATTATTACAATGTACATGTAATAAAAATATTGTTCGTTTTTTTATGTACATTCTCTTTCCCTGCTTAACTACTTCTATGCATCCTGAATATATTGGTGACCATCTAGTGGTCTATAGCGAAAAGAGGATGAAATATTGCTGGTGGATAATGGACATATAAGTTCTGAGGCCCTTAGTAGACAGCAATTACACTACATATGAAAGATCTACTGAGCCCAACAAGCAGCATTTTATTTGACAAATTTTGCTTTGCAAAATAAATTAAAAGTAATGGCAAATCCAGAATTTAGTAATTACCAGGGTTGTCCTTTCTGACTACAACAATTTTTTTATATCCAAGACAGAACTGATTTACGCAAAGAAAACTAAAGTCCAAGGACAGTCCCACACATGTGAATTACGGATGTCATATGCGTCCGAATTTCCTGGCCTGACTGAGTTTAGAGACCTAAACTCACAGTATCATAATTTAAGTCGCAATTTGGCCAGGATACTGATATGAATATACATAGGCATCATCGTTAAGTGGAAAAAGATTTGACAGTGGTTGAGCAGCAAGGCAGGGGCTGGCCACAGCAATGAGTGGACCATGGGTGCAACAAGAGTAATGGTGATGCCCTCGTTGCACCAAAGGCCTACTTTACATATTAAGAAAGTATTGTAACTTGGGAAAGAAAAATGAAAAATGAAAAACAGCGTGTTAAACAGGTGACCCTACAGATATCTGTCTGCAGACAGTTGGATAGGGAGGTCGTGGGTGACAGAATCCCTTTAACAGAATTTGCAACGGACACTGGTAACAAGGCTTCCGACACAGGTGAGAACAAGGCTTCCGACACAGGTGAGAGAACAACAGCCTAACGACCCATTCAGATGACCGTATATTTGTGTCCACATCCGTTCCGCAATTTTGCGCAACGGATGCAGACCAATTCATTTCAATGGGGCTGAAAAAGATGCGGACAGCACACTGTGTACTTCTGTTTCATGGCCCTGCAAAAAAGACAGAACATGTCCAATTGCAGACAAGAATAGGCATTTCTATGGGGCTGGGCGTTCCGTTCTCTCTCTATTCTATCAAAAATGCTAGACAAAATAGTGACAGAGACCCAGCAGTCCAAGTTATAGTGAATGTGGCCCACTGGGCGCAGTTGGTATCCATCACAGGATAGCTTGCAATCCGTTTAACTGTTCCTATGATTAAATGCCCGACACGTTTATACCTACTCAGTGTTTTAATTTGCCGTGAAGCCAATAAAAGACCACAACTGGTGGGATTTCCTCTATTTGTGGACTATGTGAATTTCTTCTATTTGGCATTGAGCACAGCAAGTTAAGTCGTGGAACAAGTCTCATAATGGACATTCCTGCCTGACTCTAGGCAGTGCCAGTATTTCTCTTTCTATGGTATAGCCTTAGATGAGGACTCATTCATTTGAATGGGGATGCAAGAAATGCCGAAAGCACATCCGTCTGTTGTCCACATCCGTATGTCCATTCCGCGGACCAGAAAAAAGAAATAGAACATATTCTATTTTTGTCCATTTTGCGGACAAGAATAAACATTGTTACAATGGGTGCGCCCAAAAAAAATAAAAAATAAAATGAATGCAACACGGACGTCACACAAACCTCATCCATATTTCTTGCGGATCCACAATTAGCTGACTGCAAACTACATACGGTCGTGTGAATGCACCCATATGGTGACACTAGTTTAGTAATACAATTCATTCATTACTCTGCTGATTGAATAAAGGATAATCAAGCGATGCCGCTGAGACGGAGTTCTTTGTATGGCACCGCTACCGGTTTATACGTCAACTCACAAAAGGTTAACCATCTTCCAAATGGTTGAAGGCAGACTGCAGTGTCTTCACTTCTCCCAGAAAGATAATGTGCTTCCCCCTGAACATGGACTACTGATTTAATGATCTGGAGGCATTAAAGCAGCAGTCCCAGATAAATTAGTTGTAAATAATTCAGGAGGCAGTTAGACTGAATATACATTTACAGACCCCTTGTTCTCAGTCATTTATATTACCATCCTCTCCAAGTGCTGCTTACTCTACAAAGAGGAATTCAGACACAAGAGTGGAAGGAGGAGAATTAACTAGTTAATGTGATACGTATTCTCTGTGGTGTCTGATTAAAACACGGACAAGAAGTCAGTGGAGATAACAGCAGATACAATGAAAGTTGAGCGTGTAGCACAGACGGAATAGACAGGTAGCGTAGATTATTTTGATGACATATACAAGACTTGACATGAACTATACACATCATAAACCACTGCAGACGCCCTTCCGAATGTTCCAATTTACAAAAAAGGCATTGTCACCAGGGGTCCATCGTAAAATAACACTCTAGGTAAATGAAGACGACATTGTCTACCTAGTACTATTTGTACACTTGACCTCTGGTTTTCAAATTCCACCTAGGGAAATCCTGCAAAAAAAGAGTGAAAGCGTAAAAGCAGACTAGGAAAGTAAATGCAGCCAATGACCACGTCTGTCAGGCGCGACCAGCTCTGAAGTGATGCTTCTGTCATCCTGTGCCTGAAACTATTGATTTTTCGCAGCAACAAAACAGAAAAGAAATTCTGCCAATGAAAGAGATATAGTATCATCCTCTTGATAACAGCCACCAAGGTTACTGGAGGCAGCACACTTATCAAAATATCTCTTCCACTCCTTCTGGCTTTAATGGACTAGATACAATGCAAGGGTTTGAATAATTGCAGGCTGAAACCCATGGTTTAGTCTGCAAAATGTAGGTTCTTGCAAAATGAAGGTTTTTAAATTTATCAGGTTTTATTAGTATAGTATTTTTTACTGATATTTAAGCTAAAATGCATACAAAAGGCTAAAGAGACGAGTGAATTTTCGGACAATGTTGTTTTACATGTGGCTTCTACCAAAATATGTCTGAGGCCAACCAATAACAGCAGCAAGTTCTATAGTCTAATCAGTTATTAATTAGTGATGATCGAGCATGCTCGGCCGAACACCTGTTCGGCTCGAGGTTCTCGATGCTCGGCACATGGCGGTACTTGGCCGAGTACCGCATGTGGTCGAATGCAATGCTAGAGTCTCCTCCCCGAACGTTTATTGGCTGATATGCAGCCAATAAGTGTGCAGTGGGGTACTGGCACGCACTGTAATGCTGTAGCCATGTTGGCTACTGGCATTACAGTAGTTGGCTGTCCGGAACGTGTCATCGGGTGCAAGAAAGTATCCGATGACACGTGTTCGGCTCAGTCTTGGTCAGGGAGAGCTGAGCATAGGAAGGGAAAGACAGTATAGGGGGTTTTATTGGAAGATTTTTATTACAAAAACTTTTCAGAGACCCAAAAGTCCTTGTGAGGACTAATGTGTGTGTGACAGCAGCAATATATGTTTGTAGCGCAACCTGCGCTAAATTGCTTAGTCTTAGGGAGAGCTGTGCACAGGAAAGGACAGAGTATAGGGAGTGTTATTGGAAGATTTTTTATTAGACCCAAAAGTCCCTTTAAAGGGGTATTCCCATCTTAATGATCACTGTTAAATCTGTTAATGATTTGACAGTGATCACTTTTCTAAATACATTTTATTACCCAATTCCCACCCTTGAGAAAATAAGAACCCGCTTACCTGATAATGTCTTTCTTCTCCCCTGGTTATGGCCACCTCTCCTGTCAAATCCCGTCGGGCTGCGCATGCGCAGAAGACTGAAGATTGTCTCCCGGCCGGGGAATGTCCTGAATGCGCACGCCGTCGCGCATGCGCCATGACGACTTCTTCCTGGCCAGTATAGTACAGAGCCAGGAACGCTGGCTCTGTACTATATAGGCCAGGAATAAGTCACCATGGCGCATGCACGGCGTGAGTGTTCAGCACATTGCGCGGTCCGGCCTGGAGAAGAACCTCAGTCTTCTGCGCAAGCGCAGCCTGGCCGGGAGAAGACGTCACTCAAGCCCAGCCGAATCCAGGAAGTGGATGTCGCGCTGGACGAAGGTAAGTATTAAAACTGAAGAGGGGAATACCCCTTTAAGGACTATTGTGTGTCAGAGCAGCAATAAATATTTTTTGCGCATCCTGCGCTAAATAGCGTCTAATAGGCCGCTGCGGACAGTTAAATTATCCGCACCACATCTCCAGTGTAAAATGTGCACATCACTAAAATATCTGTGACCTCCAGGGTACTTTTTCTGTAGACTGTATCCACTGCGGACAGTGACATTAGCTGAGCAACATCTCCAGTGTAAAGTGTGCGCATCAAAAAAATATCTGTGACATCCATGGTACTTTTTAATAGTGTCCGCTGTGGACAATGATATTACCAGTGCCACATGTCCATCTGAAAATGTTTACGTAGACGCAAACGCAAATACCCAGCCACCCACCCACAGGCCATAGCACTAAATGCGCAGCTTTCCAAATTACTGGCCCTGGAAATGTTGCCATTTAGGCTTGTGGACACTGAGGCCTTCTGCAGCCTGATGTCGGCGGCCGTCCCCCGTTATGCAGTCCCCAGCCACCACTATTTTTCAAGGTGTGCCGTGCCCGCCTTACACCAACATGTGTCCTGTAACATCACACGTGCCCTGACCAACGCAGTTTACTGGGAAGTTCCACTTAACCATGGACACATGGACAAGTGCATTCGGCCAGGGACGCTACATTTCACTGTCGGCACACTGGGTGAATGTTGTGGAGGCTGGGAGAGAGTCGTATCCTGGGAGGGCACAAGTGTTACCGACGCCAAAGATTGCGGGTCCTACGTCGATCAGGGTTTCCGCCAGCACCTACGTTAGTGGCTCCAACCCCCCACTTAAGCCTCCAAATTATCCACGTGCAGCACCAGTCATCAGTCGGTAGCTGGAAGCATTGTAGCACTGCAGTGGGGAAGCAGCAACAGGCCAGGCTGAAGCTGATATGCTTAGGGGACAAACAGCACGCCGCCACAGAGATGTGGCAGGGAATAAGAGACCAGACTGAGCTGTGGCTCTCGCCACTCAACCTAGAAGCAGGCATGGTTGTGTCTGATAATGGCCGTAACTTGGTGGCGGCTTTCGAGCTCGTCAAGTCCAGACACATCCCATGTCTAGCCCACGTCTTAGACTTAGTGGTTCAGCGGTTTCTCAAAACCTACCCCAATTTGCCTGAGCTACTGGTGAAGGTGCGCCGCGTGTGTACACATTTCTGCAAGTCATCGACAGCTTCAGACGGTCTGTCAACGCTGCCGCAGCGCTTGAAATTGCCAGCTCAACGGCTGTTTTGCAACGTGAGCACGCGTTGTGACTCCAGGTTTCACAGGTTGGCCAGGCTTTGTGAACAGCAGAGGGCAGTAGTGGCATACCAGCTGCAACATGCTCGTCGCCTTTCCAGTCAGCTTCCGCTCCTCACAAGCGAGGAGTGGGCATGGATGTCTGACCTCTGTGAGGTTTTAAGAAACTTTGAAGAATCAACACAGATTGTGAGCGGCGAGAACGCCTTCATCAGCGTAGCCATCCAACTTCTGTGTCTACTCAAACGCTTACTGCTTACAATTAAGGACGACTATTTGCATGTGAAGAGGTGGAAATGGGGGAAGACATTACACACGGTGATAGCCAGACCACCCTCAGTTCGTCTTCTCAGCGCGAATTGGACGATGAAGAAGAGGAGGAGGAGGAGGAGGAGCAGGAAACGGTTGCCTCCGCTACAGAGGGTAGTACCCATGGAAGTTTAATTCCATCTGTTCAGCGTGGGTGAGCAGAAGAGGAGGAAAAGGATGAGGAGATTGAGAGTCATCCTCCTAAAGACGACAGTGAAGTCTTGCCTGTTGGTACTCTGGCTGACTTCATGTCAGGCTGCCTTTCCAGCGACCCGCGTGTTATACGCATTTAAGACAACACGGATTACTGGTTGTTCTCATCTCTCATTCCTCTGGTGGAGAGGACAAGCAAAATGGGGCAATACCAAAAGATCCTTGTTGAAAAACTGGCGGTAGAATCCGTAGTTCCTATGCCAACCGAGGAGGGGAGACAAGGGGAACATATAGCAGTTCCAACAGAGGCAGGGCAACACTCTCCAAAGCCTGGGACAGTTTCATGACTCCACGGCAGTACCCTCACCCTGATGCACGGCCTAGTTTCTCAAGCAGGGAAAAAATTTTGGAAGATGGTGAAGGAGTACATAGCAGACCGTGTAAGCGTTCTCAATGATCCGTCAGTGCCTAACAATTACTGGGTGTCCAAGCTAGACACGTGGCACAAACTGGCACTCTACGCCCTTGGAGGTGCTGGCCTGCCCTGCCGCCAGCGTTTTGTCTAAGCGAGTATTTAGTTTTGCTGGTGGCATTATAACAGATAAGCGTACCTGCCTGTCAACTGAAAATGCTGACAGGTTGACTGCTATAAAAATGAACAAGGCCTGGAGTGACCATGAGTTCTCTACTCCACCAGAGGAAAGCGGCTGAACATAGGTACTTTAAATGTGGCTTTTATGGTGCATTGAATACACTGTATTCCCATGCACCCCTTCCACCACAAACAAGGGTATATGGTTGAATCTTCCTTTTCTCATCCTCCTCTTCAATCATATCAACATGCTTATTCATCGCATATAATGCCCTCGCATATATGCCCTTTGCATATAATGTTTTACAGGGTCAGCTCAGCTGCAGGCCCTTGCATATAATTTTTTAGAGGGTCAGCTCACCAGCAGGCCCTCACCTACAATATTTTACAGGGTCAGCTCACCTGCAGGCCCACGCATATAATGTTTTACAGGGTCAGCCATCAATCATAATTTTTCAAGGCTGTGTATGATGCTCTCCTTTATATGTAACAAAGGGTGTATTGTAGTGCCGGTTCCTTGTAATTTTTGGCAGCCCTTTCACTTAGTGCATAGGCTTTATGAGTGTATGAGTCCCACTACCTGAACAATTGTACCACAATGTGAATGAGGCCCTCCTTTATGTGATATACAGGTTGTATCGGAGTACCTCTTTCTTATAATTTTTGGCAGCACTTGCACTTTAGGCTACTTTCACACTCGTGTTTGGTGCGGATCAGACTGATCCATTCAGATAATACAAACATCTGCATCCGTTCAGAACGGATCTGTATGTATTATTTTTAACATAGCCAATGGAGCAAGGATCCGTTTTCTATTGTGTCATAGAAAACGGATCCGTCCCCATTGACTTACATTGTTTGTCAAAATGGATCCGTTTGGCTCAGTTTCCGCAGACAGACACCAAAGCGGAATGGAGACGGAACAGAGGCAAACTGATGCATTCTGAGCGGATCCTTTTCCAGTTAGAATGCATTAGGGCAAAACTGATCCGTTTTGAACCGCTTAAGAAAGCCCTGAACGGATCTCACAAACAGAAAGCAAAAACGCTAGTGTGAAAGTAGCCTTATATACAAGTAAATATACAGGAAAAAATGTTTCCTAACAATTTTTCCTCTAAAATCAATTTTATCTTCGGTTCGGTGCGTATTATTGTCAGTCTGCAAAAGTGGTATACTAGTCAGACAACATCGTTCCCAGCAGCGACCTGGGAGTCCAAGATGCATCCAGACATCCTCCCCATGCTGTTCCCAAACCATTTCAGTGGTGTTTCCATCAATTTCTGACCTTTTCCTATGAACCTGACACCCTCACCTCTTCAGAGCAGGGGGTGCCTGGTTTAATGCTCGGGTTCTCCCATTGACTTCCATTATAGTCGGGTGCTCGGTAGAGCACCCAAACATCCTGATGTATCCGGCCCGAGAACCTGAGCACTATGGTGCTCCATCAACACTATTATTCTTCATGTATGTATAGAAACATGAACTTTAAAAGGGGTTGTCTGAGGTGGTGCTAAAATAACAAAATAAATATTACCGAAAATTATATTTTGAAAAAAAACAGGCCACTTCTCATTTAGCAATAAAGCAGAAATGTTATGCACCAAAGCTGTAACACTTTGATTCGTGCTGATCCTTCAAGGAGGAGTACGACTCACATTGCTGCTGTGTTTAGTGAATAAAGTTTACACTTTGCTGCTAAAGGAGGAGTGCCTTGTTTTTATTTTTATTGGACCCGAGTAAGGCTACTCTCATACTAGCGTTTTTTGCAAATCCATCTTGGAACTGCAAAAACGCTTCCGTTACAATAATACAACCACATGCATCCGCCATGAACGTATCCGGTTGTATTATGTCTTCTATAAGCATGACGGATCTGTCTTGAACACCATTCAAAGTTAATGGGGGACGGATCCGTATTCTATTGTGCAAGAGAAAATTGATCCATCCCCATTGACTTACACTGTGTGCCAGGACAGATCAGTTTGGCTCCGTTTCGTCAGGCAGTCAGCGTTTTGGTGCCCGCCTCCAGAGCGGAATGGTGACTGAACGGAGACAAACTTTTGCATTCTGAGCGGATCCTTTTCCATTCAGAATGCATAAAGACAAAACTGATCCGTTTTGAACCACTTTTAAGAGCCCTGAATGTATGTCACAAACGCTAGTGAGAAAGTAGCCTAAGGGCTTTTGGAGCCGCGGACACCAGTTGGTTAACGCCTTTGAACTTTTTACAAATGTATCCCGACTCCTGTGCTGTCCATTTGTCTTGGATTCCACCTAGAAAAACTGCGCCACTTCAAGGCTCCCACCAGTCTCTGTTTCTGTTCTGCAGCTACCCTCTTGTCAGAACATTGTATGGAGGCTGCGGTCACATGCAGGTAGTCAATGTCATCACTGTAAGGTTCACATCTGCATTACGATATTTCGGTGGTCTGTTACAGCAGAGGACCATTCTACTGGAATTACCCTATTTGGCATAGTAGATGTGGACCTTCTGTATCCTAAGATGGCAACAGAGACCAATGGACGGACTGGAGCAATTTTGTGAGTAATATTTTTATTTTTGCACATGCCCTGATTCTGCAATTATAATTTTTTTATGTCCTGGACAACCTCTTTAGCATTAAATGGCTATAATGAACTAGCTTACTTACCTACCATTCATATAATGTTCTGGACTATAGATTTATACAACTCCCATTGAAATCACAGATATACTGCCACCATAGAAACATAGAAACATAGAATGTGTCGGCAGATAAGAACCATTTGGCCCATCTAGTCTGCCCAATATATCTGAATCCTATGAATAGCCCCGGCCCTATCTTATATGAAGGATGGCCTTATGCCTATCCCATGCATGCTTAAACTCCTTCACTGTATTTGCAGCTACCACTTCTGCAGGAAGGCTATTCCATGCATCCACTACTCTCTCAGTAAAGTAATACTTCCTTATATTACTTTTAAACCTTTGCCCCTCTAATTTAAAACTGTGTCCTCTTGTGGTAGTTTTTCTTCTTTTAAATATGCTCTCCTCCTTTACCGAGTTGATTCCCTTTATGTATTTAAAAGTTTCTATCATATCCCCTCGGTCTCTTCTTTCTTCCAAGCTATACATATTAAGGTCTTTTAACCTTTCCTGGTAAGTTTTACCATGTGGCTGGGTGACCACATTACACACTAAGGCATTTACCCCCATGACTGCTTCCTTAATGATCAGGCAGAGTGCTCGAACAGCCTCTGGACACTTCTCTCTCCCCCTGCTTGACACCAATATCTGTGATCAGTGCAGGCAGGAGGGTATGCAATCTTGAAGAGGAACACCGCCATCTCCATGCTGAAAAGGTCCTGAGGTAAAGTGAAAGGAGATGAATACTCTGATTACTGGATGCTAAAGGACTTTTGATTATGTCATGAGTGGGAGGGAGCAGAACCAGAAAGATAAATGTTGTATATATGTGGGCCAATAAAGGGGGACTTGACACCTAATAGTTTTTATACTGTGGAGAACACGAGTTGGGGGTGGGAGTTGAGGGAGAACGATGCTGCACGGCCCACTCACCGCTGTTGCTAAAGCAGCTCCTATTACAGTCACGGTCAACATCCAAATCCAAACTCTGTACAGTGCGATGTGGATGCGAGCAAGTAAAAGGGGGTTCATGCTTAGCGGCTCCTGTGCCAAGTGGTACCTGCTGCCCAGGGACGTGATGGGGTGGTGTTTGGATTCCACCAGTGTCTACGTAGGTCAGTGGGGCAACCCCGCAAAGGGACCTCCACATTGGTTTGTCCTGGGTATTTTGCGAATTTAAAATAGCTGATGCCTTTGCATTAAAACTAATATTCCTAACTTCATTAAGTAGCTTTCATAAGCATGGATATTTCTATAGATTGCAGTCGTTGTCCTGGAACAGGAACTCTGCCCTTAAGTGGATGCATTTTCTATTACAGTCACTGTCCTGGGACAGGCCATCTACCAGTAAATCTATAAGCAGTAAATCATTAAGCAGTCACCACAAGGTTGACTGCAGGCATACAGAACGTAATCATTTAAAGGGGATGTTCAAGAAAAAAATAGCAAAATTTAATAAAAGAAAACAGTAGCCCCATTTAATTCCAGTCCCATTCCAACAACAATACTCCAGTGGTCCCTCGCCAGTCTCACTTTACATAATGGGACTGGCTATTCCAGGCCATGAACACTTCAGTAAATCAATGACCTCAGATGTGATGATAAAAAAGTACAGCACATGACTGCTGAGGCCAGTGATTGGCTGCAGCAGTCATGTGCAGATTCAGCATGTTATGGCTTCTGGGACGTAAACAAAAGGACCACCCGAGATTCAGCGTTTTTTCTACTATTTTTTGAACAACCCCTTCAATTCTCTAGTTCTATGAGGAAAAGTCTGAGAGGTTTTTTTTTTTTTTTTTTTTACGTCTGTGGGGCCGCAGCGCAGGGAGTACAGGCAGGAGCCATATTGCTGCTCCTGCCCGTGCCCCCCCCCCCCCCCCCGGAGGTTTTCTAAATGATGGCACAGCACATGGGTACTGCTGAAAGGAGCGGCTCCTGCCTGTGCCTGGCATGCAGGACTCTACGCTTAGTTAAGCAGGATCCCGCTCCGCTGGGTACCCATGTGCTATGCTAGGAGTTAGTAAACCTCAGAGGGGCACGGGAAGGAGCAGCAATATACTCACTGCTGTGCTGCGGCCCCATTCAGAGTTGAATAAAAAATAATACATTAATTAAACTATATTACAAAAACTATTAAGGCATTAGGGACAGGTTGAGAAAAGAATATACAAAAGTTTACTTACTCTTTAAGTTATTTTTTTTTTCACTGTATGAAGCTACTAAAGGATTTGTGAGCTGGGACAAATAGAAGCCACCCTATGGTACAGAGAGAGGCGCAAATAGGGGTAGCAAAGATGGGGAACAGAGAGCGGATGCCGCTGCATAATTTTCAGTGAACACTCCCTGCTTGCAGAAAAAGAGGCAGGAGAACTCTGTATAAGGGCTCATGCCCATGACTGCCTTGTGCTGCGGACTGCAAATAGCGATCAGCAACGCACGGGATACTGGCAGAGTGCACGTCGTTTGTGGATACGGAGCCATTCACCTGAATGGATCCCCGATCCACAAGATGTTCTCATGCAACATACATATTCTATTATTTTGTGGTGCAGAGGCATGGACCGAATACTCACGGAAGCGCTTCACTGTGGTTCCGATCCGTGCCTTTGCTTTTTTCTGCGCCGTATCTTGCAGAACCCATTTAAGTCTGCCCCCTTAATCTTTTAAAGGGGTTTTCCAGTAATAATTTTATATTTTATGCAATGTCCCAGCCTGTCTCCTGAAAAAGAACAATGACCATGCCCATGACCAACCGGATGTAAAGAGTGACAGGACAGGAGGAACATGGAGCAGATGAGCATGAATCTTTTTCAGAAGACAGGCTGCGGGCATTACATAAAATATAATTATTACCGAAAACCCCTTTCAATGGACAGCTTTTTGATTTAGGTTTACTTTATTTGGTTGTAAATACATCAGTTTAACGGATTATTCTGGAGAGCAGAGATAATGGCTACAGAGTGAGCTGTCAGACGGATTTCACTATAAAAAGGGACTAAGCAGCCTAAATGAGGACCCGGTATCTGTTCCCTGGGCTAGTGTTTGCTACACCTACTCGTTCCATTCTATTTACCAGTCATAGTGGGTCATTTACTAAGACCAGGGTTTTAGACGCAAGTCTTAATAATCCCTATAGCTGGCGGTGGATCAGTGCCAGTCTAAATACAAGCCAGCTTCTTAGCAGTCTTACTTTTAGACCATTTTCTATGCCTAACACCGGTACGGAAATTGCTGAATGTGAGAGCCCTACCGGCCTGTCCCCTTCCATGCCCACTTTAGACCTGGCAAGTGCGGGGAAAAGGTGCAGTTTTTGCACTGCAATCTGCGCCAGAAATACGGCATACTTCTGGATAGTAAGGGATCCTCAGTGTTAATTAAAACAAATTAAGAAACTGACAATTCAATCATAAAAAATAATGCAAAGGTGTCCATAGCCTTTAAATAGACAAGTGATCATCCATAACCAAACATGCTCCGCAAACTCACGAACATCCACTGATTGGGCTACTTTCACACTTGCGGCAGAGTGATTTGTCAAGCAGTTCCAACCGATGGCATTTGTAAGACTGATCAGGATCCTGATCAGTCTTAAAAATGCCTGATCAGTCAGAAAAATGCATTGAAATGCCGTCTTTCCGGTGTTATCCGGTAAAACAGATCCGGCATTTATTTTTTTCACCTTTTTTTCAGTCTGTGCATGCGCAGACCAGAAGGACGGATCCTGCATTCTGGTATTTAGAATGCCGTAGCACTAATACATACCTATGGAAAAAAAAAAATCTGGATCCGGCATTCAGGCAAGTCTTCAGTTTTTTTCGCCGGAGATAAAACCGTAGCATGCTGCAGTTTTATCTTTTGCCTGATCAATCAAAATGACTGTACTGAAGACATCCTGATGCATCCTGAACGGATTACTCTCCATTCAGAATGCATGGGGATAATCCTGATCAGTTCTTTTCTGGCCCTTTTGACGGAACTCTGTGCCGGAAAAGAAAAACGCTAATGTGAAATTACCCTTAGTTGTTCCATTACTGAGGAGAGAAGCTTCAGGACAAGCATTCGCCTTTATAAGATTATGACATGACAATGTATGCGGTTTTAGTCAAATTACGACAAATTCTTACTACTGACTACGCTGTATGAACTGGTCATGCCAACCATTCAAGCAAAGCGTGTGAACTTCCACTTGAAATGCCACTTAATGCAAAATCGCAGGCCGGAGCAACGTACAAATGCCACTGGTTTTTCATTTGCACACAACTGGCAACACGAAAACAAATTACATTTGATGTGGAACAAAAGCCTTGCAGGAAAACAAGAGATTTTTTTAAGACCTTAGTAAGCAACAGAGGTGCATCATCTGAGGATCTTTTTCACATTAAGAATCCTATTAGAAGGAAAACACTAAAAGGTAATTGAATTTCCTTCAGTTATCTTCATCTCTGTCAGCTCCTGCTACAATAACTTACTCTCTAGAGCAGAGATAACTCAATTCCATCCGGCTAGCATATGTTATGAATCTCTAAAGCAAACTTGTCTAAATCATTCTGATCTTCTATCAAGGTTAGCGGTGGATATGAACTCTGACAGAGAGCAAGCATAAATTTCGGTTTATCTTTTTAATAATTCACTTCTTTCTATTTTGAGGGCAGAACTGAATGACATGCCTCGCAATTCTATATTCCCAGGTAACAGGTGCAGATGACCAGATACATGTGATTCATGGCGAGAATGGGCTCTACGAGGAGGAACAAACCATTTTTCTAGGCTGCATGATACAACAAATGTTTACCTAAAAATGAACTCTTACAGCCACGTCATTAGACTGGTTTCACACAGTTTTTTGCAGTATGTTTATTTTATTTTGGCCCCTAAAAATCTATTAGTTTTATTGGGACAAAACAGAGTAATCATGAGATTATCCCTTTAAGTAAAAAAAAAAATATATATATAAAAATCAAAATCTGATACCAGCCTTGTACCTCACATGGATCCAGAGATCTCCTCATTCACAGCTCCGGTTACTCTGCTAGCTTTATTTCAGGCTGGTAACTTAGGGTACTTTCACACTAGCAGCAGGACGGATCCGACAGGCTGTTCACCCTGTCGGATCCGTCCTGCCGCTATTTCGCCATGCCGCCGCTCCGTCCACATTGACTATAATGGGGACGGGGGGCGGAGATCCGGCGCAGCGCGGCGAGAGGCCGCCGGACTAAAAAGTCTGACATGCAGTACTTTTAGTCCAGCGGCCTTTCGCCGTGCACTGCCGTGCTGAGACGGAGCTCCACCCCGTCCCCATTCTAGTCAATGGGGACAGAGTGGCAGTCCAGCGAAATAGCGGCAGGACAGATCCAACAGGGTGAACAGCCTGTCGGATCTGTCCTGCCGCTAGTCTGAAAGTAACCTTAGGGGGATTGCACTCTCTTTCTACTGCAGGTGGAGGATGGAACTGAGCATGTGCTTCCACCGCAGTGAGCAGGACAGTGAAATTAGAAAAACAGGAAACAGCAGGTGGCGCCATACAGATAGATTTCAGTGAATAACTCAGGGGTAGAGTTGACACCTGGATGTTTGGGTTCGCCGAGTTCGGCCGAACTTGAAAAAAAAGTTCGGGTTCGGAACCCGAACTTGACCCCGAACTCGATTGAAGTCAATGGGGACCCAAACTTTTGGGCACTAAAATAGTCCTGGAAAGGGCTAGAGGGCCGAAAATGGCATCAAAATGTGCTTAAGAGCATGACAACTGTTCTGCTAACAAATGTGGATAGGGAAATGACTTAAAATAACATAGAATACAGAAAAATTTAAAATAACAATCTGGATCTAGTAGTAGGAGGTGGATGGGTGGATGTGGTGGTGTAGGTTGACGTGGTGGTGTAGGTGGAAGCGGCAGTGAAGGAGGAATAGGTAGCCAACACTGATTTGTGTTCTTTTTTATTTTTAAATTGGGGTATACCCCAAAATATTGGGAGATATAACAAAATAAAACAAATAAGTGCAGTTGAGTACAAGAATGGATAGTTGAGGCTGGTATAAATGTCTATTCAGCACAAGGTACAGATAAAATCCTGTGGGATCCATGCCTGGTTCATTTTAATAAACGTAAGCTTGTCCACATTGGCTGCGGCCTGTGATAATGCTCTCTGCCGTACTAAACAATTCACACTATACACTGGCTGCAGGGCAGGTCAGCACCTCCAAGGCTGACAAAGCTTTTCCACATTTTGGCCATGCTAACCCTGCCTTCTCAGGTGATGGTGGTGCCCCAGCTGCGTTGGCGACCTCTTCCTTCTCCTCTGCCTTGTGCTTCCACTGTGCCCACACTGTCAGGTGGGAATGCTATCATCAGCGTGCGCTTGTAGTCGCGCGGCTTCCGATCAGTAACAGATGTTTTCACAAAATTTCGTTCCCTGTCAGCAATGCAGAGCAGGGGTTCATTAACGGCAAAAGGGGGTTCATGTCACCCAGCAATAGAACAGAGGATTTTGAGAGATTTAGGCCCCTGGCACTTAGGCTCAGCAGGGGTTTGTGTACACGTCAAAAATGGTAAAATGGCACCCGACAATTGAAAAGATTTTTTTTTTTCAATTTAAGGCACTAATAGTGGCACTTTTTTGCATTAAAATGGCTATAAAATAGTCCTTGAAAAGGCTAGAGGGATGTAAAAGGCAGTAAAATGTGCGTAAGAGCATGGCAACTGCTCTGCAAACAAATGTGGATAGGGAAATAACTTAATATAAAATAACTAAAAATTACAAAAAATTAACCTGCAACTCAGAGAAGGTGGTGGATATGGAGTCGGAGGTTGAGGAGGCGGTGAACGTGGTGTTGTAGGTGAAGGCAGCAATGGAGGAGGAACAGGTAGCCAACCACGTTTATTTTTTATTGGGGTAGGTAGCCCCCAAAATATTGTGACAAAAAAAAAGAAAAAAAACAAAGAATCATTGCACTTGACTTGAGTACAAGAATGTATGTTTGATGGTGGTATAAATGTCTATTCTGCACAAGGTACAGACAAGTCTTGTGGAATCCAAGCCTGGTTCATTTTAATGAACGTGAGCTTGTCCACATCGGCTGTGGACAGGCGGCTGCGTCTGTCTGTGATGACGCCCCAGCCGTGCTAAACACACGTTTAGATAATACACTGGCTGCAGGGCAGGCCAGCACCTCCAAGGCGTAAAGGGCAAGTTCAGGCCATGTGCCCAATTTGGAGACCCAGAAGTTGAAGGGGGCAGACCCGTCATTCAGTACGTGTAGGAGTGTGCACACATACTGCTCCACCATGTTGGTGAAATGCTGCCTCCTGCTAAGATTCTCAATAGGGCAGAACGGGATGTGGAGAGCACACTATGTGCTCTGTGCATCCGCATTTTAGGAGCGTGGCCCCGAACTTCCGGGATGCCTGTCCGCAAAAAAAAATAGAACATGTCTTATTCTTGTCCGCAATTGTGGACAAGAATAGGCAGTTCTAAGGGGGGTGCCGGCCGGGTGTATTGTGGATCCGCAATACACCACAGACGTGTGAATGGACCCTTACAGGGAGAGAGCTGCAGCAGAAAGGACATGTGACCTGAGCTGCAGCAAAAAAAAAGCCATGTCCGCTGTGCTGCAGCAAATAAAAAAGCCATGTCCGCTGAGCTGCAGCAAAAAAAAAAAAAAAGCCATGTCCGCTGAGCTGCAGCAAAAAAAAAAAAAAGCCATGTCCGCTGAGCTGCAGCAAAAAAAAAAGCCATGTCCGCTGAGCTGCAGCAAAAAAAAAAGCCACGCCCGCTGAGCTGCAGCTTAAAAAAAAAAAACCCACGCCCGCTGAGCTGCAGCTTAAAAAAAAAGCCACGCCCGCTGAGCTGCAGCTTAAAAAAAGCCACGCCCGCTGAGCTGCAGCTTAAAAAAAGCCACGTCCGCTGAGCTGCAGCTTAAAAAAAAGCCACGTCCGCTGAGCTGCAGCTTAAAAAAAGCCACGTCCGCTGAGCTGCAGCTTAAAAAAAGCCACGTCCGCTGAGCTGCAGCTTAAAAAAAGCCATGTCCGCTGAGCTGCAGCAAAAAAAAAAAGCCACGTCCGCTGAGCTGCAGCAAAAAAAAAAAGCCACGCCCGCTGAGCTGCAGCTTAAAAAAAAAAAGCCACGCCCGCTGAGCTGCAGCTTAAAAAAAAGCCACGCCCGCTGAGCTGCAGCTTAAAAAAAGCCACGTCCC
Organism: Bufo gargarizans; assembly: GCF_014858855.1. NCBI lineage: Eukaryota > Metazoa > Chordata > Amphibia > Anura > Bufonidae > Bufo > Bufo gargarizans. The sequence continues at coordinate 181,043,856 of NC_058080.1, read as the reverse complement.
GCTGAGCTGCAGCTTAAAAAAAAGCCACGTCCGCTGAGCTGCAGCTTAAAAAAAGCCACGTCCGCTGAGCTGCAGCTTAAAAAAAGCCACGTCCGCTGAGCTGCAGCTTAAAAAAAGCCACGTCCGCTGAGCTGCAGCAGAAAAGCCACGTCCGCTGAGCTGCAGCAGAAAAGCCACGTCCGCTGAGCTGCAGCAGAAAAGCCACGTCCGCTGAGCTGCAGCAGAAAAGCCACGTCCGCTGAGCTGCAGCAGAAAAGCCACGTCCGCTGAGCTGCAGCAGAAAAGCCACGTCCGCTGAGCTGCAGCAGAAAAGCCACGTCCGCTGAGCTGCAGCAGAAAAGCCACGTCCGCTGAGCTGCAGCAGAAAAGCCACGTCCGCTGAGCTGCAGCAGAAGGGTTACAGCTCACTGATCTTTATCAGAAAATTCACACTTCACAGTTATTTCTATCAGTTAGGGCTCATGCATACGACTGTTGCCTATTTTGCAGTGTGCAAATTGCGGATTTGCAAAACAGGGATACCGGCTGTGTGCATTCCACATTTTACGGAATGGAGTGTCCTGGCCTCTATAGAACTGTACTATCCTTCTCCGTAATGCGGACAAAAATAGGACATGTTCTATAATTTTGCCAATGGCACGGCCTCTGTGTGCTGTCCAATTGAAGTAAATGCGGACCAAAAATACGTTTGAGTGCCCTTATTGTGAGCCAAAACCAGTAGTGACAACTACTCAAAGATATGGATATAATCTAAAGAGTTTCTCCTGTTCTGTGTTTTTCACAGGCATCTGGTTTTGGCTCACAATAAATGATGAAAATAACTTAAGTGTAAAATCTGCCTGAGCCGCCAGCTTGAAATAAATCTAGCAAAGCGATTGGAGTAATTAATGGCGAGATCTCTAGACCTAGAAGCAAGGTACAGGGTAAATTCTAGCAGGGGTGCCGGGAGTCGAACCACCAATGTGATAGTGATGACCTATCCTTGGGATAGGTCATCAACAGAGATGAGCAAATTTCATATGAAATTCGTTCACGCTTCGTTTGGTGGTAAAAGCAGAATTGCGTTATGGATTTCGTTACCACGGACCATAACGCAATTCTATGATGGAATGCCTTTAGAGACATTCCGTTATTCATTCTATCATAATAGAAGTCTATGGGCTGCAAAACGGATCTGTTTTGTTTCCGTTATGCAAGGGAGTCCTCTCCTGCATAACGGAAAGTGGATGGATCCGTTATGCAGCCCCTAGACTTCTATTAAGACAGAATGAATAACGGAATGTCTCTAAAGGCATTCCATCATAGAATTGCGTTATGGTCCGTGGTAACGGAATCCATAACGCAATTCTGCTTTTACCACCAAAGAGTGACTGAATTTCCTAACATGAAATTCGCTCATCTCTACTCATCAATATCAAAAACTGTGAAAACCTCATTAATATGTACCTATAAAGATGTTATTTATTTTGATATGATGTAGTGCTGCGTCACTATATAAAGGAGCAATCGGGACTGAAAGAGTTCAGGGTCTGGGATCTGAATAAACAGGACTTTGGTCTGGATTTCCCACTAACAAAAACAAAAACAAAAAAAAGATCTTGATGATTGTTTCCAAAATGATATTTTAACTATTTAACTCACCTTGGACTTTCATCTAACCAAAAACCCAGGTAAGGGGTTTTAGTAAAACTAGTCTAGTACCCCTGGTGTATAGCGTAAGTGAAATGTGTTGCCCTCGGACATTCCTGATTTATGTATGTGAAACTTTACAGGCTTAAAAGGTTAGTGCGTTTTCTTTTTGATTTATTGCATATTAACACAGAACTGAAATCATCAAAAACAAAGTAACCTAAGGTCTATAGTTGAAAAGAAACCATTGAGTGTTATCACATCTACAAGAGAATATACAGCAGAAAGGAATACGATTAACTTAGAATTTTACGCATGATGAAATCTAGCAGAACAATAAAGGGCAAATTTCATGGACCTTGCAAATGTTACATGGAATTATTGCAGAGAAATTATTACTGGTATTTTTTACTTCAACATTAATTCTAACAAATGGCAAAATAAAAGCATTTTATTTAAGGAGAAAAAAAATATAATAATCAGGACCACAGCGGGAAATGCTTATAATTACCAAAATGTACAGCCATTAATTAAGCATCAGAGTCAGAGGCTGTATTTCTATTTTGGAATTATTATATCAGTATTAGGCCCCATGCACACGGCCGTTGTTCACAGCCGTGTGCGGGCCGTGGAACCGCGGCCTGGATCCCTCCTGAGAGCAGGAGCGCACGGCGTCACTGGTTGCTATGACGCCGTGCGCCCCCTGCTGCCGCCACAATACAGTAATACACTGGTATGATTTATACCAGTGTATTACTGTACTGTGCCGGCAGCAGGGAGCGCACGGCGTCATAGCAACCAGTGACGCCGTGCGCTCCTGCTCTCAGGAGGGATCCAGGCCGCGGTTCCGCGGCCCGCACACGGCTGTGAACAACGGCCGTGTGCATGGGGCCTTAAGGTGGAAAGAAAAAAAAGACTTCCCTTTACAGGTTCCCTTTAAGATTATCTCTGTACTTTTCCCCATTCAACTTTCTCTCAACTCTGATCAGTCTTCCTGTCTCAGCCACTGAAAACCACCCCCACAGCATGATTCTGCCACCACCATGCTTCACTGTAAAGATGGTACTGGGCAGTGCCTGGTTTCCTCCAAACATGATGCTTATAACGGAGGCCAAAAAGTTCAATCTTGGTTTTATCAGACCAGAGAATCCACTCCTTTAGGTGGTTTTTTTTTTTGTTGCAAACTTTCATGTGTCTTTTACTGAGGAAAGGTTTTTTTTTCCTTGCCAGCCTGCCATAAGCCCTGATTGGTGGAGTGCTGCAGTGACTATTGACCTTCTGGAAGTTTCTCTCATCGCCTCACAGGGTCTCTTGAGCTCAGCCAGAGTGACCATTGGATTCTTGGTCTCCTCTCTTGCCAAGGTTCTTTCCCAATTACTTAGTTTGGTAAGGCTTGTGAGAAATATGAAGAGTTCTGGTGGTTCCAAACTTCTTCCATTTAAGAATTATGGAGGCCACTGTGCACTTATGAACCTTCAGTGCTCCCTTGTACCCCTTCTCCAGATCTGTGCCTGCACAAAATCTTGTCTCGGATCTTTACAGGTAGTTCTTTCCTCCTTATGGCTTGGTTTTTGGTCTGAGATATATTGTCAGAGGTGAAACCTTATGTAGGCAGGGGTGTAGGCCAGGGATCAGCAACCTCTGGCACTCCAGCTGTTCTGAAGCTACAACTCCCAGAATCCTCCTTTAACTTCTGTGGGAGTTACAAGAACAGCAGAGTAAGTTTGCATGCTGGGAGTTGTAGTTTCACAGCAGCTGGAGTGCCGAAGGTTGCCTACCCCTGGTGTAGGCAGTTTGAAGAAGAAGAAGACGCCACACATACCAAGCGAGGTGTAAGAGTAAAGTGCGCATTACAGCCTCTATGGACGGATCCCACAGCCTGGGATAGGTGGTAAGAAATAGAGTGAGACATTATGTTTGGATACATGAGATGTCTAAGGAATGTGGATAACAAAATATATATATATTTTTTTTTTTTTTTAACATGAAGGGGGCGGTAATATTTAATATAGGTGGAGTTGAGATTGACCAATTGCTGGAATTTGGTGATTATATATGTTCACAAGTGTTGTGTATTTTTGAGCTTGATAAAGACCTAGCAGGTCGAAACGTTGCGGTCTCTGTGAAATAAAGGAGATCATTTCTAAGATATCGGCGTGCCGCAGTTTTCCCATTATATTGCATTTCACACAGGACAGGGGATAACGAACTGATGGGTAGGGGTCCAACCACTGCTACCTCTCCAAATCCCGAGAACTGGTGTCCCTTTTCCCTGATCTTATGGAGTGGCAGAGTGGGCATGCTCCCTGACACTCCATTTATTTTCTTTGGGTCTACATTGCTCAGCTATTTCCAGTGGTCCCACGGAGAATAAATGGAGTGAAATGGTGCATGCTTCACCTACTGCTTCATCAGATTGGTGGAAATGGACCCCAGTTCTCAGGATCAGTGAGGGTACCAGTTGTAGGACCCCCACTAATCAGTTGGTTATTCTCTATCCTGACACTGACAGTTATTCAGTGTGATTTGTATGTGACTTGGAAGTTTAAAAAGCCTTATCCAGTTGACCTGTGGTCAATTCAAATTCAATGGACATGATTTGAAACGTCGCGGTCTCTGAGAAATAAAGGAGAGAATTTCTAAGATATTGGAGTGCCGCAGTTTTCCATTATATTGCAAGTTATTAAGGAGTTCGGAGGCCAGAATTCAACACTGCGGGCACCGCCACTAAACAGAAGATCTGGAATAATACAGTGAGTAGTGCTGTCTTATCTACAATTTATGAAGCATCTGTCCCGTGTAAAGTTATTCTAGGGCAGTGATGGCTAACCTTGGCACTCCAGCTGTGGTAAAACTACAACTCCCAAGATGCCCCCCTTGCTTGGCTGCACTCAGAACTCTATAGAAATAAATGGAGCATGCTGGGAGTCGTAGTTTCACCACAGCTGAAGTGCCAAGGTTAGCAATCACTGTTCTAGGGGATAACTTCAAAACTTGGCACAACCCCTTTAAGGACTGAAACCTAAGCTAAATCTGGCCAATCAAGATTTTGTATATATACACACACACACACACACACACACACACACACACACACAAAGTCTTCCCTCAAGTTACAATATTAATAGGTTCCGGGATGACCATTGTATGTTGAAACCATTGTCACTTGAGTGCATACCTAGGCCAGTGACATCACTGCACATCGGTCACTTGGCCTCGTTGAAGCTCAGTCTTATTCAAGTCAATGTGGTTAAACTTCAATAACAAGCTATGATTAAAAAAAAAAACTATTCCTAAAAAAAGGAGGAGGAGGTCCTCTCACTTCTTCCTCCTCCTCATCATTAACTGTTCCAGGTATCAATCCACAGCCTTTTTTAAGCAACAAACAGGTTAAGGGACTGGACAAAAGGGAGCGACAATCTCCCCCAAATGACACCTTGCAAATAATTTATCATCACGTCTTGAATGAAACAGAGATTGCTCTCCTACAGAGGGGACTTTAGTTTGTACCTACGACAAGCTTTGACCCTTTCACGCGGGTCAAAGACTTACATCTCTCCTGTAGGAGACACAAATAGCATAAGTTCTTTCATATCTCGAACAAGCAGACGTGTGAACAGCTAGGAGTTGACTCGAGTGACTTCCCTGATTTACAGGTCCTAATGGATCTTTGGGAAGAGGGCTCAAGAACTCCGGGTGAAGGTCCCTTTACAGATTTGTGCCCTACCAGTAACAAATTACCTCCACCAGTCAACTCTGAACATAGATAATTTTTTTGAGAATGGTGACTCTGGAGCTTGAACAGTTAAACATTAATAAGGGTTACCATCATAATTTATCCAAAAATGAATTAAATGCCCTTAAGATTCTAGAATAGGACAATGAGATTATTTTAAAACCATCGGATAAAAAGGTGGAAACTTAGTCATACTTGATCTCACAAAATTTCAAAAAATGTGCCTTGACTGTTTGGGTGACCATAATAGTTATCAGATACTCCCCTCTGATCCCTCTACTAAGTTCCTTTTGAAATTAAAATATATTTTGGGTGAGGGTCTAAAAGGGGCAGTAATCAATGGAGCAGAGTATAATTTTTTTTTAATTTCCAAAATCACCACAGATTGCGACTTTATCGCTTACCAAAGGCCACAAAGGCCTTTACCCTCTAAAAGGTTGATCTATTGTATCCAGTGTTAACTCTTTGACCCACAATTGTGGCATTTATTTGGACAGTTTTAAGAGGTTTTGTTTCCTCTCTTCCATCATACACGAGAGATACAATGTACTTCCTTCGTAGGATTAAATCAATATCAGGTGATCCTTCATGCATTCTTGCTAGCATTGACGTTGAATCATTATATACATCTATTCCACATGAAAAGGGTCTCCTTGCTATCTTTCACTATTTGAGCACCAGGGGTATACAATTTAATAAACATAACCATTTTATCCTGAACCTCCTGAATTTCACTTTGACACACAAGTGTTTTCTGTTTAATGGGTCCTTTTACCACCAGCTCAGGGGGACTGTGATAAGGAGCCAGTGTGCCCCCTTGTATGCAAATCTCTTAGTGGGCTGGTGGGAGGACACAATTGTCTTCCCCGATAATCTGACGTGTTGGAATGATAACATATCCTTTTGGACCCATTATAGCGACAATATTTTTCTTATTTGGAATAGGAGTAGGGAGGATTTCCACCAATTGGTTAATACCCTTAATAATAATTAAATAGGTGTCTCATTTACCTATGAGACCCACATGAATTCCTTAACCTTTTTGAATGTCTCAATTGTAAAACAGGATGATCGACTAGCTACCTCTCTATGTCACAAACCCACTGCCACCAAGAATACTGTATTCTTCATTGTGACAGTTACCATCCACCCACATTGAAGAGCGATATACCGAAGGGACAGTACCTGTGCAGGAACTGTTCCAATCGTGAAAGTTTTTACGTCGAATCAAAGACTCTATAACAGACTTCAGGCAAAAGGCTATCCTCAATCAATTTTGAGGAGCAGGTTTAAACAGGCTGAGTCATGTGATAGGAGTGATCTCCTTGTCCCGAGAACTGCGGGACCTCCAGACTTGCATTATATTTGCTTAAAGGGGTTGTCCAGGTTCAGAGCTGAACCTGGACATCCCTCCATTTTCACCCCGGCAGCCCCCCTGACATGAGCATCGGAGCAGTTCATGAAATCGCGCAGGGCAAAGGCATTTTTCTGAATTCCGGTGACATACCGGGCTCTCTATGGGGCTGACAGGCAGCCCGGTGACGTCACCGGCACTGATGGGCGGGATTTGGCTCTGCCCTAGCCAGTAAAACGGCTAGGGCAGAGCTAAAGCCCGCCCCTCAGAGCCGGTGACGTCACCGAACACACTGCTGGGCGGAAGTTACCGCCCGGCAGTGTGTTATTGAAAACACAAGAGCCTGTGCCCTGCGCGATCTAGCGCAGGGCACGGGAGCGCATCGGAGCATGAGATGCTCCGATGCCAGGCTCAGGAGGGCTGCCGGGGTGAAAATAAGGGTATGTCTAACCCGGACAACCCCTTTAATCTCTACATATGATATAGCCAACAAAGAAGTTGGAGAGCTCCTTAGGAATTATTGGCCTATACTATCTATGGACCCTGACCTCAACAAGATACTCCCATTTCATGACAATTGCCCCCCACCTATCCCACACCCTATACTTGTATTTGCAATTGAGTCACCAAATTGGACAAAGTCTGTATATGCCTATTTGAGCATTTTTTAACAAACAATAATAAAATATTGTTTAAGTTATCACGTCCCTTCTTTCTCATAGCTACAACAAACTAGCATGACCCTGGGGTATATCCATCTATATTTTTGTTGCTTTTTCACCGCAATACAAAGCACTGCCACTATACAATGTACGGCGCTGTCCTTGGAAAGCTTCCGGGAGCCTGCATCGCTCATCAGAGTTTGGGTGAGCGTAGCAGCTCCTTGAAACGGCTGATCGCCAGGGATGCCAGGTCTTGGACCCCCACTGATGTGATAATGAGGTCATTATTATCTTTTGCAGAAAAAGCTCTTTAAGTGAAATGGACAGGAATAGATGCTAGAAGCTGTAAACAACTTTTGATGGTAATGACAGGAGCTTACTCAGGGTCTTGTATGGTACATACATGTACCAGGGAAAAAAAATAACTGTCGCTCAACTTGTGTCCAAAGGAGCAGCTCATCCTGGCAGTGTCAGGAGGCAGTACAGAACATTTAGTACCACAGAGGAGCTACTAGACAACCAATAAAAGTGTTTTACCAAAGAAATGGCCGTGTTGATTGGTTGAATAAGAGTCATTGTATGTTGAGTTTGAACATATATATATACATATATATATATATATATATATATATATATACACACATATATATATATATATAAACACATATATACATACATATATACATACATACATATATACATACATACATATATATATACACATATATATATATATATATATATATATATATATATACACACACACACACACACACACACACACAGGTCCTTCTAAAAAAATTAGCATATTGTGATAAAGTTCATTATTTTCTGTAATGTACTGATAAACATTAGACTTTCATATATTTTAGATTCATTACACACAACTGAAGTAGTTCAAGCCTTTTGTTTTAATATTGATGATTTTGGCATACAGCTCATGAAAACCCAAAATTCCTATCTAAAAAAATTAGCATATCATGAAAAGGTTCTCTAAACAAGCTATTAACCTAATCATCTGAATCAACTAATTAACTCTAAACACCTGCAAAAGATTCCTGAGGCTTTTAAAAACTCCCCTGGTTACATTACTCAAAACCGCAAACATGGGTAAGACTGCCGACCTGACTGCTGTCCAGAAGGCCATCATTGACACCCTCAAGCAAGAGGGTAAGACACAGAAATACATTTCTGAACAAATAGGCTGTTCCCAGAGTGCTGTATCAAGGCACCTCAGTGGGAAGTCTGTGGGAAGGAAAAAGTGTGGCAGAAAACGCTGCACAACGAGAAGAGGTGACCGGACCCTGAGGAAGATTGTGGAGAAGGACCGATTCCAGACCTTGGGGGACCTGCGGAAGCAGTGGACTGAGTCTGGAGTAGAAACATCCAGAGCCACCGTGTACAGGCGTGTGCAGGAAATGGGCTACAGGTGCCGCATTCCCCAGGTCAAGCCACTTTTGAACCAGAAACAGCGGCAGAAGCGCCTGACCTGGGCTACAGAGAAGCAGCACTGGACTGTTGCTCAGTGGTCCAAAGTACTTTTTTCGGATGAAAGCAGATTTTGCATGTCATTCGGAAATCAAGGTGCCAGAGTCTGGAGGAAGACTGGGGAGAGGGAAATGCCAAAGTGCCTGAAGTCCAGTGTCAAGTACCCACAGTCAGTGATGGTCTGGGGTGCCATGTCAGCTGCTGGTGTTGGTCCACTGTGTTTTATCAAGGGCAGGGTCAATGCAGCTAGCTATCAGGAGGTTTTGGAGCACTTCATGCTTCCATCTGCTGAAAAGCTTTATGGAGATGAAGATTTCATTTTTCAGCACGACCTGGTACCTGCTCACAGTGCCAAAACCACTGGTAAATGGTTTACTGACCATGGTATTACTGTGCTCAATTGGCCTGCCAACTCTCCTGACCTGAACCCCATAGAGAATCTGTGGGATATTGGGAAGAGAAAGTTGAGACGCAAGACCCAACACTCTGGATGAGCTTAAGGCCGCTATCGAAGCATTCTGGGCCTCCATAACACCTCAGCAGTGCCACAGGCTGATTGCCTCCATGCCACGCCGCATTGAAGCAGTCATTTCTGCAAAAGGATTTCCGACCAAGTATTGAGTGCATAACTGAACATAATTATTTGAAGGTTGACTTTTTTTGTATTAAAAACACTTTTCTTTCTTTTTTTTTTATGAGCTGTATGCCAAAATCATCAATATTAAAACAATAAAAGGCTTGCACTACTTCAGTTGTGTGTAATGAATCTAAAATATATGAAAGTCTAATGTTTATCAGTACATTACAGAAAATAATGAACTTTATCACATTATGCTAATTTTTTGAGAAGGACCTGTATACACACACACACACACACACACACACACACGTATAGAAAACATGAAAGTGCAAAGAGAATCCCTAGATCAAGTTGCTAAGCCCTTACTCAATACTTCTGTAGTGATTGAAGAAGAGAAGCCATTTCATCTCTGCAGGACTGTCGTCAGCTCTCTTCATGGGGCACGTGAAACAAGCTGCCTATTTATATCGAAAAGCCACACACAGAAAATATCTGAATGACATAGTAACTATAGATCAAGTACAGAGATTTCAGCATACAACGCACAGCATGAGCATGTGGCCTGAATGAACACTGTATGAAAAAGCAATGAGAATGACAGACATGTATCTTCTCTTTTACCTGCAACAACGTTAACCAACCATCATAAGGAGCACTAACGTAGACATTATTTTTTTTACAGTTTAACTGGTTCAGGTCCAGAGCATTTTGGGCCTTATGGACAGATAAAATGTAGCTGTTTTTAGCACACATACATTAACACGTGACCACTGAGGCCAGTAACTGGCTGCAGCTGTCACGTGAATAGCATATGACTGATGCAGGTCCAGTGGTAATTGCAGTGGTGGCACATTAAACCATATATTTTTTTTTAACTTTCTATGGTATGTCCCTCAAAAGGTCAGAAAAAGACCATTGGGGACTTTTATATTTTAGAGATTATTATTATTATAATTTTTTTTAACTGGGGCTGGATAAAATAATGAAGAATACCAATATATGATACCTAACAAAACAAAAAAGAAGAAAAAAAAAAAAAAGATCAAAAACCTACTGGATGTGTCTATTGTTTAAAGGGGTTTTTCAGGAGTAGGACACTGAAGACCTTGGTGGGGGTCCGAATTTCAGTACACTTCGCGATCATCTGTTTGAAGAGACTGCAGTACTCTGGTGAGCACGGTAGCTTCTTTCTAGGCCAGGGATGACACATTCATTGGTCACATGGACTACATGCAGCTCAGTCCTATTCAAATGATTGGGCTACGGCTGCAATACCAAGCACAGCCTCTAAACACCACCATAGCCTCTTCAAACAGCTAAGGCTACTTTCGTGCTAGCGGCACGGACCTCCGGCAGGCTGTTCCATCGGGTGAAAAGCCTGTCGGATCTGTCCTGCTGCTAGTGACCGTGTGCCCCCGGACTGCAGCTCCGTTCCCACTGACTATGATGGGGGCGATGCACACGGTCACTAGCGGCAGGACGGATCCGACAGGCTGTTCACCAGATGGAACAGCCTGCCGGAGGTCCGTGCCGCTAGTGTGAATGTAGCCTAATCTGTGGCAGTGATGGAAGTTGGACCCCAATCAATAAGAACTCAACCAATTCTGAGGATAGGTCAATAGCATTCTACTCCCTTTCATTTGTAGACCCAATGTCTTAAGTTTATGGGGTGATTTATTAAGACAGGTGCTTTAGAAGCCGGTCACAATACTCCTAGCACTGGCGCATGATGCACCTAAGTTATGAAGAGGTGCCGGCCTCTGCATAATTTAGGCACATTTACCGCTGGCCTAAATCTAGGCCAGCTCCCTTGCTTGAGTAAATTTAGATAATTTTCTTTGCCTAAAACTGGTGTAGAAAATTATAACGCCCCCCTTTTTTTTAGACCTAGCATGAGTGGGAAAAAGTTGGAGATTCGGCCGCAAAATGTCAAAAATTCGCTTATATGTAATACATGATCCCCTTCGTTTCTAATTACTTTTAAACTTACAACCCTAGCAACTAAAATATGATCAAGAGAAGACTTTATTATAAGGCAGACTAGCGATTAGTCATGCGACGTGGTTTTCGATTTAAAGGGAACCTGTCACCAGGATTTTGGGTATAGAGCTGAGGACATGGGTTGCTAGATGGCCGCTAGCACATCCGCAATACCCAGTCCCCATAGCCCTCTGTGCTTTTATTGTGTAAAAAAACTGATTTGATACATATGCAAATTAACATAAAAGAGTCATATCTTACTTGTGTGACCAGAGAAGAGTCATATTTTTAAGCTATGACTCATCTCAGGTTAATTTGCATATGTAACAAATCGGTTTTTATACACAATAAAAGCACACAGAGCTATGGGGACTGGGTATTTTGGATGTGATAGCGGCCATCTAGGAACCCATGACCTCAGCTCTATACCCAAAATCCATGTGACATGGTTTTCGATTTAACACACAGCTGACAGTCAAACTGGTGTTCCAAAAACAATTTCAATTTCACAATATTGTTCTTGGGCCTACCTCAATAGATACACTGAACAAACTGTTTCTAACCAAAATTGACTGTTGTGAGAAAGAAAACCGGAATCCCACATATTGAGTATCTTACGGCATAATTTTTTTCCATGTAGAGTATTAGATGTAGCCACTGTGCATCTGTCTCCAACATCTACAACCTGTTATCTTTGATCCAATGTTAAGGTGACTATCAGCAATTCATCTCTGCCATTAATCAAAGCCCAAATCTACCAATTCATGCTCTTCAGATTCTACTTGTAGATTCCCATAGGTTTGTAAAATGGTCGACTAGAATACATAAATAGTAAAGAAAATCTCAATTGATCTCATCTCTCTTTCTAACCCTTGACCTATTTCTACTTGCCCTCATCTCTGAGCTTATGGATCAACGTGCCTGCATTCACCTTACCCATGTCCTTTCAATAATGACCTACTTGATCTTACATTTAGAACTGTGCCGTCCACTGGGACCACAGTCACCAAGTGTCAAATTGCTGACTGCAAAGATATACAACCTTTTCTTCTTCTAGGCACTTTTGGGTTTCTCCACAGTATTCACCATTAGTTATAAATCTCTCAAAGTCATCAGTCTTTAAGCTTCCCTTGACCACCAAAGCTTCCTTTCCAAGTCTAGCTGAAATGGCCATCTAGGCTCCATGGACAGGGCTGTTCCTGATGCCCATCATCCCCAGAGAAAACAACCAGTAGCATTTTTTTTATTTTGCTCTTCAAACACAAACTAATTCATTTTGGAATTTTGGATATATTTAAATGAATCATAAAATCTGATTCTCTTATCTGTCGAAAAAAATAAATTTCTACAGTACAATATGTCAGTACATCTTTACGAAGGTGAGGTATATGTCAAAGTATAATAGATACATGTGTAACGGATAGCATAAACAGAGTTGCACATTTTAAGATGCCACAGGAAAAAAAGAAAAACTACAAAACAAAGTCAACTGGAACTACATCTTAGGAAAGCACTAAGAGAATAGAAAATATATATAGGATTTCATAGGATTTGTTGGATTGTTAAACATTCAAGGCAGGGGGCAACCCCTTAAAATGTTTTGCTCCTCCCAACAGCTGATAATCATAAAATAGCATAAGTCCCCTGCTGCTCTACTAAGCATCTCCAGACTCCCGTTGCAGTCTCTATTCTTCCAGCTTCAATGTTGTGTCATAGCGGAGTGTGACTGCTGCAGCCAATCAAGGGCCGCAGCGATGACCTCCAATCTGGCTTGTCATTCACATCCCAAATCGTTAATGGAATAATGGTCTATTTAACCATAACCATAACATGGCAAAGTAGTATATGGAAACCAAGCATTTACTATATGTTTAACGGACATTAAACTTACCTCAAACTCTGCATGTCTATGTATTTCCTCTGCACGCTGTCTGCTCAGGATAAATTCCGCTTCATTTGCCACCCTCACCAAGTGATCTTTCATTGTTTGGCTCAGCAATCTGCAGCATATACAATAAGGAAATTGCATTAACCAGCTGAAAACATTCATTAAATCAGAATATGTACCAGCTAGTAACATCCAATAATAAACTGTAGTTTTATAAACACAAATTATCGTACTTTACATTTCTGTTTCAATGTAAATGAAATACATCTTAAAGGTATTGTCTAATGTCCAGATACTGATGACCTATTCTCAGGATAATTCATTAGTATACAGGTGAAACTCCAAAAATTTGAATATCGTGCAGAAGTCCATTTATTTCAGTAATGCAACTTAAAAGGAATTGCATTAATACAGCTTAAAATTAGAATTTTGTGAAAAGGTTTAATATTCTAGGCTCAAAGTTTCACACTCTAGTCAGCTAATTAATCCATAGCCCCTGAGCAAAGGGTACCTTAAAATTGTGACTTTGGGGCTTCATAAGCTGTAAGCCATAATCATCCAAATTATTACAAATAAAGGCTTGGAATATCTCGCTTTGCATGTAATGAGTCTATCTCATATGTTAGTTTCACTTTTTAAGCTGCATTACTGAAATAAAAACTTTTTACTAGGGTTGCTTTCACACAGGATCTGTGTGTTGGTAATTTGTTTTAGTTGCGTTTCCGCATCTGTTCCACGTGTCTGCATTTTGCAATAGTAATTTCAAAATATTTAGCACTAAAAGGTCAGGGAGCAGGGACTTCAATTACTTGGAAATGGGTCCGCAAAAAAACGGATGACAGATGGAATGATTTCCATACGTCTTTCGCAATTTGTGGAGCCATTGACTTGAATGGGACTGAGGACAATAGAAGTACAAGCTTCATATTTTTGCTGACGAGAAATGCGGAAACACGGATGTAAAAATTGGGAAAGGGGGTGGTGATTTATACTATTTTGGTGTATTTATTATTATTATTTTGTAATTTTTTTTTACAGTTTATTTAATAACCATTTCCCCCCTTACAGCTACAATCTGGGATCTTTTATTACCTTGTCCTATTCACCTTAATAGATATCTAATAGATCAGGGCTGGCCAACCTGCGGCTCTCCAGCTGTTGCAAAACTACAACTCCCAGAATGCTCAGTCTGCCTACAGCTATCAGCCTACAGCAGGGAATGGTGGGAGTTGTAGTTTTACAACAGCTAGAGAGCCGCAGGTTGGCCAGCCCTGTAATAGATCTTACACTGTCCCTGCTGCCCTGTGCACACAGCAGCAGGGAGCTTATCATGGCAGCCAGGGCTTCAGTAGCATCCTGGCTGCCATGGTAACCGATCGGAGCCCCAGGAATACACTGCTGGGGCTCCGATCAGAACTGCCACTGCCACTAATGAGAGGTGGTGAGGGGACTCTGTGGCCACTGCCACCAATGATTTTAATACTGTGGGGGGGAACGGGGGAGGGCGCACTGCACCAATGATAATTACCGTTTAATATACAAATAAAGCAGGAAGAAATACATTGCCGGCACCCGACCTCTGACAGGGCGCTGCAATCAGCAGCAGTTAACCCCCTCAGGTTCCGCTTGTATTTGTAATATATTAAACGTTCGTGATCATTGGTGGCGCAGTGGCCACAGCCTCTCCCCTCCTCCGCCCCTCTACGCTCTCATTGGTGGCAGCGGCAGCACAGGGGGAGGGATGGACTGCTTCCTTCTTCCCTGTGCTGCTGAGGGAATATGGCGCATGCTTATAGCAGCGCGTTCATGTTCTCTGATACTGGGCTGTGCAGTAGCACAGCCTAGTATCGATAAAAGGCAAATGCCGGTATCATATCAATACCGGGACAAAAGTATCGACTGGGTATCGAAAGTTTGATACCCGAAACAATCCTACTTTGCACGATATTCACATTTTTTGAGTTTCACCTGTAAGATTGGTGGGTGTCCGACTGCTGGCACCCCTTCCGATTAGCTGTTTGAAAGGGTCGAGGCACCTGTGTGAGTGCTGCATTCTCTTCCATTTTTGCCTGCATGCTGTCTAGTGGTTGTAGTTACACTGGACCACCACTACAAGCTAGACGACACTGCAACAAATAGCTGATCAGCAAGGGTGGTGGGAGTTAGACTTCCGTTGATGTAATATTAATGACCTACCCTGAGGATAGGTCATCAATATTCTGACAGTGCACAACCATTTATAGTGATTTTCCAAGACTGATGAGCTATCCTCTAGATAAGGCCTCAGTATCTCAGTTCCGACACATGGGACCCCCACTGATCAACTGTTTGAGAAGGCAGTGGTGCTCGCAGTGGTGCTCGCAGTAGTGATGTGGCCTTCTGTCAGCTTTCCCTAGGCCAAGTGACATTACGTTCATCGGTCACATGATCAAGGCACAGGACAGACCTTTAGAAATGTATGGGGCTAAGCTGAGATACCAAGCACAGCTGCTATGCAACGTACGGCACTATGATTGGCGAGCTGAGAGAAGGTCGGTGCCTTCTCAAACAGCTGATCGGCGGAGCTCCTGGGTGTCAGGCTCCCAACGATCAGATATAAATGACCTATCTAGAAGATAGGTCATCAGTATTTAAGTCTTGGAAAACCTCTATAAAGGGTTGCAAACCATTCCACCTTTGAACACCCTGAGGTAGTTTCATTGACCAGTCTTGATCAAACTTCCCACTGGAATTAGATGTGCCAAATGTATTAAAAAGGCACATATTGGGCTCTCCATAAGTCATGTCAGCTACTAGCTGGTGTGGATGTGAACCATTATATATATTACACTTTTCTAGTATAAATTAGGATAAATGCATCAGGCAAAGGAGGCCCTGGACTCTACCACTAGGCCCATTCACTATCTTTTTAAGTGCCATGATTGCCAAGAAAACCCAAAAAGTAGCACATTTTTTCCTCAAAAAGTCACTTGCAAAGCCCCCCCCCCCCCCCCCCCCCCCCCACCCCACACACACACACACACACACACACTGTAACCTTTGTACATCAGAAAACAGCCATCCAGTAATAAAAATAAAAAATAAAAATCTCCGTTATGCGGAATTGATCTTGCGGATATGCGGAAGTTTAAAATCTCAAAATTTCTTCTCTGTCCATCGTAAAGAAAATTACTATGTGGCATAAAAATGACACAGAATCCACACTGCAGAAGCAGTTTTTCCCTTGGTATTGCTACAGATATCAATATGACCAACAATCTTACTACTCTATAGTGAGACCTCCAAGGAGTGGATCTGGATGTCTCTGGCTGCACCCGTTTTTTTGTTAAATACTAGCCCAAACCGATTCAGGCACTGCCAAGGAACCGTGGAACCTATAGGAGCTATTCATTAGAACATGTATGGAAACTCTTACTGTATAATGAGATCTGTTTAATCAGATGTAAATGTCAGATTTAGGCACTATGGATCACATTTACTAATGTGAGGACATCTAGATTTTGACGTAAATTATACCAAAAAGATTGGCACATGTAGGTTTAGAGAACATTTCTGAGCTTATTCCGAGAAGGGGATGTGGATTACCGAAAAAGGAGAGCGATTTAGCGGGAAAGTGGTGCTGGCCTAATATGCAAAGTTTTTCCCCAAACCTGTGCCATAATTCTGGCATAAGATTATGGAAGACAACCAATAGTTGGTATAGAGTCAGATAAGTGTCTACTCCTGCACTAAATGTATCAAAGGACAAAATAAAAACCACAAAAATAAGCACATCCTTGACGATATGGTAAGTAGATATGCAGATGTACATAGCCACAATTAAAGAAAAAAAAAAACTAGCATAACAGCACTAAAAGCAAAATCTATATATAAAACAATACCACATTTGGTATGATGAATGAGGCAAATAGATTTTGGATCAAAAAATATCTGTTCACTCACCTCAGTCAGGGGACCTCAGGCCAGGCAAGAACCTACTCGTTATTTTTTTTTTTTATTCTTTTTATTGAGCATACAAAATACACCAGGTATATAAAGTACACACAACGGTATGTACCGTACGAAAACAAATACAATATGTACCATGTCATGTCGATCACTCATATTACCAAATACACATTTCCATATATATTATGTTTGCCCTCATTACATTCAGTGCAGTACACTATTCAACAATTCACAATTGTCTAGATACAGCAGCCAAAGAATTAGAAAGATCCTGTCTAGTATACATTGACTGCGGTGAGGAACACCACCTTTCCCACACTTTAGCAGACTTGGAGGCACACCCTCTGTTCTTGTACACAATATTTTCATATGGGATGATGATATTTATTAAATTTTTCCACTGATTCAATGTGGGTCCTTTCTCCCCCCATCCACCTAATTGCTATTGCCTTCCGTGCCATAAACAAGGTCTCCCTCAAAAATATCCTCTCATAATGATCCCATAACTCATCATCTAAGATGAAGAACCTACTCATTTAATACCCATCTCATTGCCATATGGGCATCAGGAGCGCAGTGACCACGCGTATTCTGTGTTGCTCCATCTGCTACCTGTGTGCGCGATCGGGCACATAATGAGAGGAAGAGCAAACCCAGCTACTGTATATGTATAGCACTAATTAAAAGCAGCCTGTGGAATAGATGGGATGATAGGATTTATCATCTAGCCTGAGCCCCTGCGTTAAAGGGGTTTTCCAGGCCTTTAATATTGATGACCTATCCTCAGGATAGGTCATCAATATCAGTTTGGTGGGGTCCGACACCCCCTGCCGATCAGCTGTTTAAAGAGACGGCAAGCGCATGTGCTGTCTCCCATCTCTCTTCCTGCTGCTGCTATGTCTATGGCAAAGCAGCAGCGAGCAGGAAGAGAAAAGTGAGACAGCACCTGCACACACCATCTCCTCATACAGCTGAGGATAGGTCATCAATATTAAATGCCCGTAGAACCCCTTTAAATATAGTGCAGGTCCAGACAGCCTGTTTAAGTTTACACAGTCTACAGGATTTGTACAATAAATCTGCCCCAGAAGTAACTTTTACTACATTTAAGATTATGCATTTAAAATAAAAATAATTTTTATTACTTCATAATCTACCACTCAGGGAGTAACCGGTTTATCTAAACCAGCTGGTATGTGAAGTCATTCAGTCAATGCTCCCTGGCATAAAATATGCAGATTAGTTATCTTCCCCAAGGAAGAAAACTAGTGCCAACAGTAAGGGTGCATTCATATCTACGGTATGCCTGAACAGGCAGACTGCTCTGGCATAAATGCCGGCTGGACAAAAACTGCTGCATGCAGCAGTATTTTTCTGGCCAAAACCTGGCCTTCATGCCGGAATGTCGCCAGATTGCCGCCTGATCCCAGGGATCTGGAGGAGTTCTGAAGAGTCCAGCAATGCCAAATCTGCCAAACTCCAGCAGGCTGAAATGTTCACTAGAGATGTGAGTGTGGCCTAAATAGCTACCCTATAGGTCCAAGCAGCTAAGTACAAATGGCACTTAGAGAGAGAGCTTTCTTTCGGAGGAGGAGAACCAATTTGCACACCTTTCCTAGGGAACATAATACAGTGGTCCCTCAAGTTACAATATTAATTGGTTCCAGGATGACCATTGTATGTTGAAACCATTTTAAAGTTGAGTAACACATATATAGCCTGCAATACACCGTGTATTACACATATATATAGCCTGCAATACACAGTGTATTACACATATATAGCCTGCAATACAGTGTATTACACATATATAGCCTGCAATACACAGTGAATTACACATATATATATATAGCCTGCAATACACCGTGTATTACACATATATAGCCTGCAATACACCGTGTATTACACATATATAGCCTGCAATACACAGTGTATTACACATATATAGCCTGCAATACAGTGTATTACACATATATAGCCTGCAATACACAGTGTATTACACATATATAGCCTGCAATACACAGTGTATTACACATATATAGCCTGCAATACACAGTGTATTACACATATATAGCCTGCAATACACCGTGTATTACACATATATAGCCTGCAATACACCGTGTATTACACATATATAGCCTGCAATACACCGTGTATTACACATATACAGCCTGCAATACACCGTGTATTACACGTAGCAGGCAATACACTGTATATTACACATATATAGCCTGCAATACACTGTATATTACACATATATAGCCTGCAATATAATCTACAATGTATAGGGCACTATATATCTACAGCAGGGAGCTATGGAGCCATCAGATCTTAGGCACTGTACATGCACAGAGCAGCCTATTCCATCCCATTCTTGTGTACAGGGAGGAGGAGCCTCTGTTCATCCTCGGCCTCTCCAGAACCAAACAGACCCAAACAGACTAACCACGGCCAGTCAAGGTCACATGACTAATACACGCCCCCTTTCACAGTCAGGGTCACTGCCTCTTAAAGGTGCCGTACTCTGCTCGTGCTGATGATACTGCAGCATATCTAGAGGAGCCCCGCACCGGCAATCACTGCGGCTCCTTATGTGAACGATCCTGTCTCCCATGATTAAACTGCCAGAGTTGCAGTGCTGGGTCTAATAGTCGCAAATGGCGACAAGACTAAAAAGTCCTGTTGCCATTTGTAAATTCTAAGTCGTATTGGCGACCATTTTGATTGCCATCTGGAGCACTGCTGAGAGTAGCCAGCAGCGTGCTTGTAACGATCATTTTATTTCTGCAGGTAGTTGAAGCAAAAGCTGTAAAAAGGTTCTTTAATCCCCTGCCCAGCGCGCTTCTCTAGTCAGGCTTGAAGTCACGGAGGCGGTGGCCTCCTTGCTTCAAGTCATGGTAACCACGTCCCCTTGCCTGCTCCTTCGCTGTGATTGACAGCGTTTATGCACGACAGTTCGGCTGGCTTTGCCGAACTGCCGGCTGTCAATCACAGCAAAGTCAGGAATAGCTGCTATATAATAACTAATACAACTATTTTACCAAAGAAGTGGCCTTGTCTGGTTGCATCTGAGTCTGAGACATTGTATGCCGAGTCTAGTTTCAACTTATGATGGGTCAGAAAGGACCATTGTATCCTAAGGCCATAGTATCTTGAGGGATCACTGTATTGCCTGCAAGATTCTCTACACACCAGCTGGATCTTTGTAAAAAGAGAACCAGAACAATTCCTTCCTGAAAGAGGCGTCAAAGCCATCTCAGCCAACCAGAACCCTGCTCTTTACTTACGATAAGGAAGAACTCTGAAATAACTGTCTACAGGACAGGACCTTGTTCCCAGGAGCCGCCTATCATACCACTCAGCATTGTATGTAGTTTTAGTTGGGATTCATAGCTTTAAGGCTATTCAGGAATTCTGGTGCCTTATTAACTTTAAGAATACTCTTTGGCTTGTCTTCAATGAAGAAAAGGAATATTACTCTCTACATCCACCTCTCTCAAGATTTTGGAGCTCTGGGCCCGTTATTCCCCTCTTTCCCCCCTTTTTTTTTTTTTTATTCCTCATTCACAATGTTGTGTGGATTGTTGCTTGTTGAATAACGTGTAGCATTTTGAAGATGCTGGTATAGTGCAGAGTGTAATGTACAGTTGTTGCTTGTATTGTGTTTATGCCCTTTGACTACAGTGTATGAGACATGTATTCTACTGTTGCCCAGTCTTTGCTGTATCATATGGTTGTATTTGACTATCAAAGTAAAGCTTTTTTTTTTCCATTCTCCAACTTCGCCCAATAAAAACAGCTGTCTATAGATGGGTGTCTCTGATTTGGCTAGTTTCAATGCTTTTTAATGGGTTGCACATTATAGCAAAGGGCAACTACCTATTGTTGGCATTAGGTAGACAGATTTCTTCCTTCTGGAGGAGAGCCAAGTTTCATAAGCTGTAAACCTGTTTTGGTGACATATTGATCTTACAGCATCAAAATGAAACCATTATACCTTCAGTGTGTTCTCATTATATAGGCAAAAATGGACAGAATATTGGAATTTCCCTTTGAACGTTAATAAAACTACATTTACTACACAGATCATCTCATACACCACAATGGAATTATAATACATATGTATATGTTATTTGACCGCTATCACTGCCGCCCAAAACAAAGTTTCCTAATAAAAGGGTTGTCAGACTTAGTTTTTTTTTTCTTTAAAGCTTATAATGTTTATAAAGCTTTGTTTCTCTTGCTTTGTCCTTGCATACAATAAAAAGAGATTTAACAATAAAGCGGCTGTCACCAGGATCAACCCTATTAAACCAGACACTTACTGGTAGGGCTCATCATGCTGATTAAAACTATACCTTTTTCTTCTCTGTATGCTACACGGATTCATATGCAAATGAGAAGTTGGAGTAACAGGAGGGGGGGCTGAATCCTTTGTAACACCCCCCTGTGCTCTGCACACTCCTCCCTCCCCTTGATTGACAGGGCTAGACATGCTGAGGGCAGAGCTGTGTCCTAGCATCTACACATCATATACTCTATGTACTATAGCTTAACCACACTGAGATCTGCTCACAAAGTTAATATACATATTACTGCTTTATTCACAAGCACAATATATGATTATTAAGACGCAAGCAATATGTGTTAGCTTCTAAGCATTGAAAAAAACAAAAACATACTCCTCTATGTGGTAATGCTATAGCTTGGTTGTAAGTGTTTGAATCCTGGGAGAACGTCCAAGTTTGTTTTCTCCACATTTAACCCATAATAAAAGTCTATATCCTTATTATATTGAGAAAAATCTTTTTAGGCTTCAAAAGCTAATAAATAATAATATGTTGCGCCTGTGAATAAATCAGTAATCGGTTTTAGGGTTCTAAGCAAAAAAACTAAACGGTATTCTCAATATAGTAAGGCCTTTTTTGTTATTATATGATTATATATTATTTATTATAGTGTAGCCTTTTCTTATGGCTTAAATGAGAGGAAAAAGAGAAAAAATAAATAAAATAAGTTTAATGCAAGTCTCTCCCAGTATTCAAGCCTGGGATCTTTACATGCAAAACCATGCACTCGGCACAAACCTATAACATTGCCACATAGAGATTATGTTTTTTCTACGCTTGGAAGCTAACACATTACTGGTGTCTTTATAATCCTATATAGTGCTTGCAAAATCAAAAAAAATTATGTTAGCTTTCTGAGCAGATCTTAGAATGGCCAAGCTATAGTACATAGTGCATATGATTTGTACATGCTGGGATACAGCTCTGCCCTCAACATGCCTAGCCCTGTCAATCATGGGGAGGGGGGAGTGTGCACAGCACAGGGGGTGTTACAAAGCAGTTCTCCAAGGGTTTAGCCCCGCCCCCTGGTGCTCCAACTTCTATTTTGCATATTAATAAAAACGCAGATTTATGTGCAGCTATTTAGCATACAGACAAAAGAAAGGTATTGTTTTAATCAGCATGATGAGCCCTACCAGCCAGTATGTCTGGTTTAATAGGGTTGATCCTGGATGACAGAGCTGCTTTAAAAAAAAATATGTCCGTAAATGCAACACACACTCAACTAGCTCATCCTGACGTTTCCAGAACAAATACACTGATCCCTGCCAGGCTTTGTTTGTTTGGCCACAGCGATGATGTGCCTGTACACTCCATGCGACCACTGCAGCCAATCACTAGTATCAGTGGTTATGTGGCTAGTGACTGGCTAAAGAGGTGTCCGTCTACAGGAACAACGTTGCTGCAATCAAGAAGATGACGGCACTGCACCTGCAAGGAGGATTGGGGTAGCAGGGCTATAACAACTCGTAAATCTCTTTAAGTCTTTCTGCCTTACCTTGGATGTATATGCCATCTCTATATGGGGTGAATGACAAAGCCATTATGATTGGAAGGAAGATTTTAGAAAACTGAGAAGTACAGCTGGGTAATGTTTAAAACCTTCAGATACTTTTCTCCAATCAGAATGGCAGCACGTCCTGGACTGAGGTCTTCACACAGTGTGGTCTCACAAGACTGCAATGGGCTTCTGCATCACTGAAGACGTCCACTATGATTGGGTATTGTCTTTTCTCTCCACATAGATACAAAAAGAGGCGGGTGCTGCCCCAGTGGCAATCCTCAATTAGCATGTAGGTCACCAAAATATTTTCAGCGGCCATATAGATTTTAAGAGCCATTAAAGGTACTCTTTAAAATATTGATGATTTATCCTCAAGTTACCAATATCATATTGTGAGTGTCCGACTCTCAGCATCCCTGCCAATCAGTAACCTCTTCATAGTATACCAAGTAGAGTTCCCTACATTGTATAGTGGTGCAGAGATCAATGACCAATGAACGTGATGGCACAGGCGAAGGAAGCGGCCGCAGCATTCGCCTTAAACTCCTCTTTATATAAGCACACTGCAGAGTAGCTTTTCAGGATAAATCATTACTCTATACAGCATCTATTGAAAATCTCTATAGCATCTACTAAAAATCTCTTTTAATAAGTAAATTATTTCCACGGCAGGGCCTTCAAGTTATGTTTCTATTCCAAAATATCAATCTGGGAGACCCTATAGCTAACTATGGAGATCAGGGACATCAGTGTCATGAACAATCCATTTGTCTTGATAGATCTCCTTTGAATGTAAATTCTGAAAATTTGGCATTACTTCTTGGGTTGGTGTGTTGACAATACATTTGAGGGCTATTTATAAGTATCTACACTGGAAGCTATTATTATACTGGTTTTAAAACAGGGATTAAAACCATTGGGCCTTATTATTCTCTAATCCCAGGGCTTTAGAGTCTTCTTTACAATGCTGTTGGAGTCCAGACAGCACCTTCTTTGAATGCCAGCCACATGCTCATTTTCTATTAAATACATTAGCTTATGCACAAAAAGGCTAAATGTTTCCATTCAGTACAGAGAACTAATGTTGGGGAGGATTTTTTGGAGCTTCCGTGTGCTTCTGCATCCCATGCAGATGCTCCACAAAAGAAAGGACATGTC
This sequence comes from Bufo gargarizans, assembly GCF_014858855.1. Taxonomy (NCBI): domain Eukaryota; kingdom Metazoa; phylum Chordata; class Amphibia; order Anura; family Bufonidae; genus Bufo; species Bufo gargarizans. Next base: position 181,019,580 of record NC_058080.1, on the reverse strand, counting down.
CAATACTTCAACATGCAGAACATGGAACCATTGAGGCCAATGGGTCTGCACCATGATGCGGCATGCACACAGCCAGTATCAGTGCAGACCGCAAACACTTGTGTGAATGTTACATAACTAATATTTATACTGCAGCTGTAGTCTACATTTGGCATAAGCAAGAAGACAAGGACTGAACAGCACAGCAAATATTTTAGTCTTGCTCAAATCGTTACAAAGTCACGTAAAAAACGCCCTGTTATAGTCAATGTTGAGTGTCATTCTTTGGGTCATTAACCCTTTCCCATGCCTTGGTTAGGTCTCCATTACGGATAAGCAATAGTCTCAGAGGAGATCAAGTCATGAGAGGGACCTGAATGTAGACTGCTTCAGAAGAGATGTGACATTTGACATATGCCCCAGCTCATACACTCAATAGGTCCAAAATGCCTACCAGTTCAGCCATTGGACTGGTATAGGTAAGTACATTTGCTGTACTGTGAAAAGTAGACTATACAGTCAGGCCCTGCAATAAAAGATGTATACTGTACTGCAAAGTCCCCCCTAACTGGTGGTATATGAGTGACATATGCATGCTTCAGAGGGTTCTGTCCAAGATATACAGCAGTCTTATTTCCCCCATGTAGACATGAAAATATATCCTGAAATCAGGGTGAATAGACCCCAATAGCCAAGGACAATAGACACGTTGCCAACTTGTAACTCCCCAGCGCTTCTTTCCATGTTATCTAATGAAACATTAATCAGGGGCTAAATCTGGAGTACTCAGTCTATAAATAAGGTCAAAGAAGGCAACCCCCACATAATCGGAAAGAACAACAGAACAGGCCAAGGCAGTGTAACCAAACACTCTCGTTACTGTTTCCTGACCTCTGGGATCAAGGCTCCGAGAACATGTCTCTGTAACCAGGCTTGAGGAACCAGTATGAAGGCAAGAATTACAATTTGTTTTACAAGCCAAGAGGTTAAGCTCCATAAGAAGGGAGGGAATTAATGGCTACATGAGTTGCCTTTAATCTTCTACTCTCTGCAAGACACACTGGTTAGATTCTGAAGCACCGACTTGTTACTGCACTTATAATAACACTTATATGGTTTTAAGTTAGGAAATGATATTCAATGGAAGAGAATCCCCAAGTTCAGCGAGTACTGACCACACCAATCTGCATCCAAACGTCTGCCCTGGATATGATTAATTACCACATTGACAGGTATTGTTTGGTAGATATTGGCATGTGTTACTGGAGAGAGATTTGCTCCACCTTCTGCATTTAGTCTGCTCTGATCAATAGAAGGAATGTGTACAGCAGATGTTGGGAAAATAAACTCTAGTAACACAAATGTTACAAAGAACCTAAGGATGGACAATATAAGCGCCATAGATATTAAAGGATACGCAATATTGCATCTTAGCAAATCTTGGGAAACAAAACATGCACAAATTATATCAAGTATACCACATTAACCTTCACCTAACAGTCACATTAAAATTAGAAAAACCCTCCCAAAAATTTCACTTTTTTTATTGCATATTTTTCATGTGTCTCTGAAGTATATCTTGTTGGCACACAACTGCATTTTTAACCCTTTAGTGACAATTGATTTAGGCTTAAGGACCAGTAATATTTCCCCCTTCTTGCTACAGCTGTCATAACAAATTTTTATCTTCCAATTTTAATTTTGAAGGATAAGGGTCCATTCACACATCTGTAGTGTATTGCAGTTCCACAATACACCCGGCCGGCACCCCCATAGAACTGCCTATTCTTGTGCCGTGCTTCGGAAATGCGGATGCGGACAGCACACTGTGTGCTGTCCGCATCTCTTCCGGCCCCTTAGAAAATGAATGGGCCCGGATTTGTTCCGCAACGTTGCGGAACAGAGCCGGACCCTTTCTATGGACGTGTGAAGAGACCCTTAGTTGTAGGTTTTTTAGGAACAATTTTGGGGAATATGTAGTATATTAAATAACTTATTAATTAGTTTTTAGGAGGAAAGGAAAAAAAATGAATATTTATAATATTTTGTGGAATTAAATTACTGTGTGGTATAAATAACACAAGTTTATTATGTGGGTCACTACAATGACACATTTCTATATATTTTTATTATTTTTTTCTCTCCTCTTGCAGGCTGTCAGATCCTCAATTGCCCCCTCCTCCTCCAGACTGAAGGGTAAGGAGGCAGCTGCTTTAGCTGCTCGTATCTCTGAAGTGGTAGCAGCTAGAGATATGGGCTTTCAAACAATACGAAAATCACAGCATTATCGTCAGTATATGGGAAAATATCACTGTTAGAAATTAGGATGCAGTGCATGTAGCTAAAGGGAAAAGTAAAATCAAGTTTTTACTGTGTTTATTGCTAAATTGATTTCCAACAGTGATATCTCCTGCTTCTGTTGTGCTAATGCTGTCATTTTGTATGATAGTCTGCTTGTATGAATGCCAGGTTTTAAACAAGACCAGTCCCATGTCTCTAGCTGCTACCCAGCAGGCGATATCAGCAGCTAAAGCAGCCTGTCCCCCTTCCATTTTGAGTTTAATTTTATTTTTTATATACATTTATATAGCGCTACTATATTCCACAGCGCTTTAAAGACATCCAACTGTCCCGAATGGGGCTCACAATCTAAGTTCCCTATCAGTATGTCTTTGGAGTGTGGGAGGAAACAGGAGTACCCGGAGGAAACCCCACAAACACAGTGAGAACATACAAACTCCATGCAGAGGTTGTCCTTGGTCTGATTCAAACCTAGGACCCCAGCGCTGCAAGTTAAGTGCTTTTTCCACAGCCCGTGCTGTGCAAAACAGTTAGGTAGTTAATGCATTAAAACACAAGCAGTAAAAAATAAAAATAAACTTTTGTACATTATCAAGGCTACTCAAATGTTTACTCTAAAGACTGGAAGAACAACAGGCATGTTACAAAGAACCTAAGGATGGACAATAAAAGTGCCATAGACATGGGTTGGGGTCAGAGTCCCAACACCCTCGCTCATCAGCTGTTTTAGGAAGTCACGGCGCTCACCAGAGCTAGACCACGTGACCAATGTATGGTGATAAAGGCCACAGTGCTTTTCAACTTCCCTCCAGTAACACCCAAGAGCGGATTGGCCATATACCCTATAGGGAAATTTACCGTTGGGCCGATTCCTAGGGAGCCGCCTGGGCCATCCTCACTGCCATCCAATGGAAGTTTTTGAGGATGTATTTTGTGATGGATTGTGGTATTTGTATCTGTTGAGGTGGTATAATGTGCCACAATATGGTATTGCTGGCTCTGCCTTCCGTCAATTTGGCCCAGACTACAAAACACATTTTTTCCAGGGTCACTTTAAGTTTCCAGTCTGCCCCTGGTACCACCTCAGGTGAACTAAAAGAGGTCTTCAAGGATACTGTGGTTTTTACCTGATATTCTCATGTAATTGCTTACCTCAAGCACATTTAACCCATGCATTTTTTTCTCAATTTGGACCCTCCTGACCAGCTTTCACCATGTAAACAAATCACTCTGGTTTCATTACATTCGGTAAGTTAGCACTTCCTGTTGCTGTATCAAACCAATCCCATGAATCACTCCTCCTTTTTCTGCCACTCCAGCACTGCCCCTAACAACGCCCAGCTAGTTTATAGCTCCTCCCACCCAGTTACATAGACGCTCCCCTATAGGGCTGCAAAGAGTACTCTATTAAATCGAGTAATTCGGCACAAAAAAAACCCCCAAAATCTTTGCATCGAGGATTCGTTTGTGTCACGTGACCACGGGAGCGGGAGTGAAGCACTTGCCATTACTGCCGCTTCGTGATCTCCCGCTGGCCCGCAATGCGCTCAAAATACTCACCTTTCCAGCAGGGGGCCTCCGGACACTCCACAGAACGTCCATGGTCCAGCGCTGCACTGACCTAACGTACGCATGCCGTGATATGACACGCTGTGTAACGTTAAACCCAGAGCAGCGCGAAAAAATGGCGTGTTGGCGGCGCCCCTGCTGGAAACGCAAGTTGGTGACACTGAGGGGGTGGTGGCGCGACTAAGGCCGGGCGCCCGGAGTGAACAACGTCATAGCAACCAATGACCGTGCGTCCATGGTCTAACTGAAGTGTGGCCCGGCCTTAGGGGAGAGAGACGATGGCACCGGGGGAATAGTGGAGCCGATGGCATCGGGGGGAACTGAGGGTGTTGGGACTGATGGCAGAGGGTCTGAGGAGTTTTTATAAAAGGAAAACTGTCTAATTCATTTTTTCTTATTAGAATATTCAATTAATCATAAAATCCCTACTCCCTCATCACTGCACCTAACAGCTAGTTTATAGCCCCTCCCACCCAACTAGTTACTCCCCTATCACTGTCCCTGTTGCTGCTTTGAAACATCCATAGACATAACATCACAGCAAATAAGAAAGAACTGCATGGACATTCTCAAGGGACTACAGCCCAAAACGTACCATAAGAACGATGAAGATAACAGAAGTGCATTACAAAATTACAGCTGCCTTCATAAATCATTATTTTAAAGAATGTGGATGCAAATTGGAAGACCCCTTTAAGAATTATACAGATCCAATTGAAATTAATAGGCTGTGTATGTAAGACATGGACAGAATTAGAGACTCTTTGTAGGCATTAGTTCTGGCTAGTCAGCACTGAATAGGAATCCCCTCTATCAAGTCAGAATTCCAAAAATAAGGTATTTATTCATTTATTTTCCAAACCAAAAACATGATTTACGGTAGTTTTTTTTTTGCCGATTTGCATATCTACTGCTTCCAATGATTTTAAAAGGCCCATACACACACACACACACACACACACAAGGAAAAAAACTGCTTAACTAACACATATGTACAAGGGTTTCCCTAGCATCTTTCCACTAATGATGCCAGGGAAAAAAGGATTGGGCATGTAAAATTTCTGCACCTTATCCTTTTGTTCCAGTAGAGATAAGCTGCTGCTAAAGGTGCATGACAGCAAGCAATTTCCCCTCTCCCAAGTGACAAAACATGTATGCCCGGCCAAGTATGCCTGTGAAGGGTGAGGTAGGAAAGAACACCTATCGGCCGAAGTTGGACTACAAGGCGTGGCAGCTGAAGAGTGAGTCCTCTAGGTGTAATAGCAAAGCCCCTGTTGCTCTTAGAGGCTCTTTTGCACATAATAAAACATGAATATCTAGAAATTTCTATGGCTAGATAGTAAGCCTTGAAAAAATTATAAAAATAAAAAAAATTAAGAAATGCCAGTGATTCTAAACAAGGGGGGAGCTTATTAAGTCTTGCACGACAAAATTCTGGCTTCAAATAGTCACAATATAGAATCTGTTTAGCCACATTAATTAGTTTTACTCAAGATTAGGGATTAGAGAACTTGTGCTTCAAGTTCGGGTTATACAAGAATTCTGTTATAGATTCCACTACCACGGAATCCATAACAGAATTCTTAGATAACCCGAACTTTGTACGCCGAATTTATTAACTGCAACAAACAATTCTACTCCAGTTGGGTGTGTCGTAACAAAAAGCATAATCACAGTTCTACATGTGTTATGTTTAAAGATGTGCCAAATTTATCAAATAACGTGCGACATCCGATAACTATGGTGCAAATTATTCCAAAGCAGACTGAAGAAAAACGGACTTCAAAAATGACTAGTGATAAATGACCCCTGTAGTGTCACAGCAAACTCTGCTATCAGACTATAAAATCACCTTACCTTCCTTCATTAACCAACTCAATGAAAGCAAGTCCAGCATTCTTCTGAATGGAGTTCTGCCACTCCTGCAAAGGAAAACACAACACGTAAAACAGATATAAAAATGTGTTTCTGATCAACAGTTCATTTCTTTATTACTGTAAAATAAAGCTGAAGAGCAAACGTTACATTCTGCATTTCTCATTCCCACGTATTTGACAAGGAGTTTCTGAATAAAGGAGCACAGCCAACTTGGTGGTCACCTTTATTGCAGTGAATAGCATCGAAATGGGCCTATACACTTTCTATTGAGTCCGCCTCGCTTTCTCTCCTTTAGGGGGGAGTGAGATCACCATAAGCAAGCTTCTCTCTCTCCTCATAATGGCGATCACTAGGGGTCTCAGCACTCAGATCCGAACGAACAAAACCTTTTGATCGGTCTCCAACATATGAAAAGCTTAATGAAAACTCATTGACCCTTTACACCTTTGCCGTTACTCTAACTTCCGGTGGAAGCGTCTCTATTTTTTATTAATAAACACAGATGAGTGCATTTTTGTGAAATGCAGCCAACATTTTTGACCATTTCAAAATTTGTAAATTGAGTAAATAAGACATGTCACATGCAGGCACAGAGGTCGAGCAGGGATGCACGGGGTATTGAGGTATCAATACTTTTATGCCCAGTTCAATATCAAGATTGGCTAGGGGAGGGCGCTGGAGGGATGAAGCTGTCCCGTATCTGCAGCGCCTCCTCTTTTGCTGCTAGCAGTGCACAGAGTTGGGAGCAGGTATGTTCACATGGGGCTCAGGCCTAAAGACAAAGCATGACGAACTTGATGGAGAGGACTTGTTTCAGCGGTGTGGTTCTCTGGACTGCAGCATCTGGTGGCTGGTAACTCCTGTTAGGGTCACCACATTCTTGTGTAGGCATGTGCGGTATGTACAACTACAGCCTATGTACAGGCATCACTGACAAGTGTCGGCTGCTGCTGCGATCGGTGAGCTCTGTGTTATGGATCTTCACTATGGTTGCGTGTGTGTGTGTGTTATGGATCGTCACTATGGTTCATGCGTGTGTGTGTTATGGATCTTCACTATGGTGCGTGTGTGTGTGTGTGTTATGGATCGTCACTATGGTTCATGTGTGTGTGTGTGTTATGGATCGTCACTATGGTTCATGCGTGTGTGTGTGTTATGGATCTTCACTATGGTTCATGCGTGTGTGTGTTATGGATCTTCACTATGGTTCATGCGTGTGTGTGTGTTATGGATCGTCACTATGGTTCATGCGTGTGTGTGTGTGTTATGGATCTTCACTATGGTTCATGCGTGTGTGTGTGTGTGTTATGGATCTTCACTATGGTTCATGCGTGTGTGTGTGTGTGTGTTATGGATCTTCACTATGGTTCATGCGTGTGTGTGTGTGTGTGTGTTATGGATCTTCACTATGGTTCATGCGTGTGTGTGTGTGTGTGTTATGGATCTTCACTATGGTTCATGCGTGTGTGTGTGTGTGTTATGGATCTTCACTATGGTTCATGCGTGTGTGTGTGTTATGGATCTTCACTATGGTTCATGCGTGTGTGTGTGTGTGTGTGTTATGGATCTTCACTATGGTTCATGCGTGTGTGTGTGTGTGTTATGGATCTTCACTATGGTTCATGCGTGTGTGTGTGTGTGTTATGGATCTTCACTATGGGTCATGCGTGTGTGTGTGTTATGGATCTTCACTATGGTTCATGCGTGTGTGTGTGTGTGTGTTATGGATCTTCACTATGGTTCATGCGTGTGTGTGTGTGTTATGGATCTTCACTATGGTTCATGCGTGTGTGTGTGTGTTATGGATCTTCACTATGGTTCATGCGTGTGTGTGTGTGTGTGTGTGTTATGGATCTTCACTATGGTTCATGCGTGTGTGTTATGGATCTTCACGCGTGTGTGTGTTATGGATCTTCACTATGGTTCATGCGTGTGTGTGTGTGTGTTATGGATCTTCACTATGGTTCATGCGTGTGTGTGTGTGTGTGTTATGGATCTTCACTATGGTTCATGCGTGTGTGTGTGTTATGGATCTTCACTATGGTTCATGCGTGTGTGTGTGTTATGGATCTTCACTATGGTTCATGCGTGTGTGTGTGTTATGGATCTTCACTATGGTTCATGCGTGTGTGTTATGGATCTTCACTATGGTTCATGTGTGTGTGTGTGTTATGGATCTTCACTATGGTTCATGCGTGTGTGTGTGTGTGTGTGTGTTATGGATCTTCACTATGGTTCATGCGTGTGTGTGTGTGTGTTATGGATCTTCACTATGGTTCATGCGTGTGTGTGTGTGTGTGTGTTATGGATCTTCACTATGGTTCATGCGTGTGCGTTATGGATCTTCACTATGGTTCATGCGTGTGCGTTATGGATCTTCACTATGGTTCATGCGTGTGAGTTATGGATCTTCACTATGGTTCATGCGTGTGCGTTATGGATCTTCACTATGGTTCATGCGTGTGCGTTATGGATCTTCACTATGGTTCATGCGTGTGTGTTTTATGGATCTTCACTATGGTTCATGCGTGTGTGTTTTATGGATCTTCACTATGGTTCATGCGTGTGTGTTTTATGGATCTTCACTATGGTGCGTGTGTGTGTTTTATGGATCTTCACTATGGTGCGTGTGTGTGTTTTATGGATCTTCACTATGGTGCGTGTGTGTGTTTTATGGATCTTCACTATGGTGCGTGTGTGTGTTTTATGGATCTTCACTATGGTGCGTGTGTGTGTTTTATGGATCTTCACTATGGTGCGTGTGTGCGTTTTATGGATCTTCACTATGGTGCGTGTGCGTTTTATGGATCTTCACGTGGTGTGTTTTTGGCCCCACGTCTGTCAGTGGAGCCTGGGGAAAGTGCATGAGCTTAGAAGGCTGGGGGTGCGAGAACAGGGGGAGAAGCAGGCATCAAGGAGACTGTAGGGGTGAGAGGGGACTTATATATATTTTTTGTGTGGTGTCGAATTGGTATCAATACAATACTTTGTAATACTTTTCTTGGTATCAAAATCAAACTCAAAATTCTGGTATCATGACAACTCTATAATCAAGTGACTCTAACCTTACTCTATGGTAAAAGTAAAAGAAAAATCACTAGAGAGCTGCATGACGTATTCATATGGACAGTAAGCTGCATAGTAAGAAAGTCTAGCAACAAAATGCTTGTGTGTAGCCCCAGCATTCATTTAATGTCTGTTACTACTTTTAGCTCTTCATCTTTTTAAAAACAACAACAACATCATATACCCATTGAAATAAAAGTCTACTGGAAAACAATACCAAAAAAATGGGAAAAATCAGGCACAAATACCTTCTGGAAGAATTGCATTTGAATGTGATACACACAAAGTATATAATAGCCTTGGTTATCCACGTCCCAGAGGCACTGGGCAGAAACTATAAAAGCCTCAGCCATACCATTAATGCAACCATGTAACTGCAAAGCACATTTCAACACTTAAGAAAGGGAGAACTGCAGATAGGATTCAAAGATGTCAATATTCTATATTCTGTCTAATTGACACACATTTCCTGCAGTACCTTATCCTGGGGTTCCACCCTAAATGCCCTGAAGAAACACTTAAGAGGAACACAAACTGCACAGCAGATGTATGGCAATGTACATACATAAAATGTCCCCTTTAAATAAAAGTCATTATACGATACACAATATTAATAAAAAACTAATCAAAATGTCCTGTCAGATCTCCTGATAGGCTCACCCCCGTAACCACCTGCTGTTGGCTGCACCCCCCTCAGACAATGGATGTTTTCATCCACGCACAGGGAGTTGGGACCCAGTTACATAGAATGTGTCGGCAGATAAGAACCATTTGGCCCATCTAGTCTGCCCAATATACTGAATACTATGGATAGCCCCAGGCCCTATCTTATATGAAGGATGGCCTTATGCCTATCCCATGCATGATTAAACTCCTTCACTGTATTTGCAGCTACCACTTCTGCAGGAAGGCTATTCCCTGCATCCACTACCTTCTAAGTGGGGGGGGGGGGGGGGGGCAGCATATGGGTGGGCTTTTTAAAGGATTGGATAACCCCTTTAATAAAACCCTGCACTCTAGAATTCTGGCTTAAAAAATGTGTCACTTTTTGTGCAGTTACACCACTCTAGTTTAAAAAAGTAGATGTGGTTAGATATGTTAATAAGTTTGAGTTCACATTTGTTACTTTATCAGTTATTTCCATCAGCGATAAGGTACAATGGAAAGGTTTTCCCCTGTTCTGCGTTTCTGATCCACACCTAGTTTTGGCTCACAATACCTGATGGTAATAACTGATCAAATAACTGATTAAATAACTGAAGTGTGAACCTGGCCTAAGGCCTCATTCACGGTCTGCCAAACGGGGTTCTGTTGTGCCGTGATCCGTGTCAGTTTTTTCTTCCGTGTGTCTTCCTTGATTTTTGAAGGATCACCAGACCAGAAAAGTGAAAAAAATAAATAAAATAAATCTAAGTCAAGTTTGCCTTGAAAAGGATAGGAAAAAAACGGACACTGATCACGGATGCGGATGGCAATCTTGTGTTCCTCCGCGTTTTTTCACTGACCCATTGACTTGAATGGGTCCGCAAACCGTTATCCGTCCAAAAAATAGGACAAGTCATATTTTTTTGACAGACAGGAAACACGGATCACGGACGCGGATGACAAACGGTGCATTTTCCAAGTTTTCAACTGACCCATTGAAAGTCAATGGCTCCGCAGAAAATCACGGAAAATGGAACAACGGACACGGATGCACACTACGGTCGTGTGCATGAGGCCTAAGGTGTAGGATAAATTTAAAGGGGTTGTCTCATCTCGGACATAGGTGGCATATCGATAGGATATGTCACCAAGGTCAGATAGCTGTGGGTCCCGGAGGTGGGATCTGCACCAATCTCCAGAATGGGCCCCCAAAGTGGAGGAGAGTGCACCGCGCAAATGCTATTTCCAGCATTCTCATAGCAGTGAATAGGGAGTTGGCTATGCATGCACAGGGCGCTCTCCATTTACCATGCATGCATGCATGGTGCTCGTTTGGAGATAGGAGGGGTCCCAGAGGTGGAATCCTCACCCATCTGAAATTCATGACACATCCTAGCAATATGGCATCAATGTTTGAGATGAAACCCCTTTAAAAAACTAAAAGTTCATTCCAGCGAGTGGGATGGGGCATAAAGACTGGAGTAACATCTATAAACATGTTTAAAGATCCATCAAACCTATTAAATAAGTTGCCATGTTTGATAAATTTGGTGCCAATATTGGCAAAACAGACCAGCTTCTAAAATTCCCCCAAAGCGTTCTGATTTCTTATTAAATTATAAAAATTAAAAATAGTGTTGTCACAAGTGAGACACTGAGGAGAAAAGGGACATTCAAGTTCAAAACGCTAAGAACACATTTACTCTTCAGAAAGTAAATGTCAAATCCTAATCCCAAATAAACCCTTCAAGAGACAAATCGTTGTAGACCTTTGTAGTCTGTATATTCACTTCACAAATCCCATACATGGATCTATATTACGTGATAACGTTTGACAGGTCGGGCATGCGCACTGCCGCTCCATTCATCTCAAGGGAGTTAGCACTTGGCTTTTTCCTGAACTCCTTAAGAAATGAGTGGGAGTGTGCATGTCCAACCTGCCTCCCTGTTCATTTCTAGAGGCCCAAAGGGGTATGGGTACCATGTTCCAGTGATTGGTAGAAGGAGCTCCACTGATCCGCTATCCCCTATCCTGACCAGTGTCACTTTAAAGGGAACCTGTCACCTGGATTTTGGATACAGAGCTGAGGACATGGGTTGCTAGATGGCCGCTAGCACATCCGCAATATCCAGTCCCCATAGCTCTGTTTGCTTTTATTGTGTAAAAAAAAACGTTTTGATACATATGCAAATTACCCTGAGATGAGTCCTGTATGTGAGATGAGTCAGGGACAGGACTCATCTCAGGGTAATTTGCATATGTATAAAATGACGTTTTTTTTACACAATAAAAGCACACAGAGCTATGGGGACTGGGTATTGCGGATGTGCTAGCAGCCCATGTCCTCAACTCTATACACAAAATCCCGGTGACAGGTTTTCTTTAAGTGCTAATAATTTTAAAACGCTTTGACTTATCCAGGCCATTCCATTGTTTTTTTGTCACATATTGTACTTCATGACACTGGTAAAATGAAGTCAAAAAAAGAAATTTTTAATTTATAAAAAAAATACAAAATTTACCAAAAATTTGTAAAAAAAATTCAATTTCTCTACTTCTATAATAAATAGTAATACCTACAAAAATAGTAATTACTTTACATTCCCCATATGTCTACTTCATGTTTGGATCAATTTAGGAATGATATTTTATTTTTGGGGGATGTTACAAGGCTTAGAAGTTTAGAAGAAAATCTTGAAATTTTTCTGAAATTTTCAAAAACCCACTTTTTAGGGACCAGTTCAGGTCTGAAGTCACTTTGTGAGGCTAACATAATAGAAACCACCCAAAAATGACCCCATTCTAGAAACTACACCCCTCGAGGTATTCAAAACTGATTTTACAAACGTCGTTAACCCTTTAGGTGTTCCACAAGAGTTAAATGGCAAATGGTGATCAAATTTCCGAATTTGGATTTTTGGGCAAATTTTCAATTTTAATACATTTTTTCCAGTAACAAAGCAAGGTTTAACAGCCAAACAAAATGATATATTTATTGCCTCGATTCTGTAGTTTGCAGAAACACCCCATAAGTGGGCGTAAACTACTCTACGAGCACACAGTAGGGCATAGAGGGAAAGGTGCGCCATATGGTTTTTGGAAGGCAGATTTTGCTGGACTGGTTTATTTACACCATGTCCCATTTGCAGCCCCCCGATGCACCCCTAGAGTAGAAACTCCATAAAAGTGACCCCATCTAAGAAACTACACCCCTCAAGGTATTCAAAACTGATTTTACAAACTTTGCTAACCCTTTAGGTGTTGCACAAGATTTAATGGAAAATAGAGATACAATTTCAAGATTTCACTTTTTTGGCAGATTTTCCATTTTAATATTTTCTTCCAGTTACAAAGCAAGGGTTAACAGCCAAACAAAACTCATTATTTATGGGCCTGATTCTGTAGTTTACAGAAACACCACATATGTGGTCCTAAAATTCTGTATGGGCACACGGCAGGAAGCAGAAGGAAAGGAATGCCATACGGTTTTTGGAAGGCAGATTTTGCTAGACTGTTTTTTTGGACACCATGTCCCATTTGAAGACCCCCTATGCACCCCTAGAGTAGAAACTCAAAAAAAGGGACCCCATTTTGGAAACTACGGGATAGGGTGGAAGTTTTGTTGGTACTAGATTAGGGTACATATGATTTTTGGTTGCTCTATATTACACTTTTTGTGAGGCAAGGTAACAAATAGCTTTTTTGGCACCTTTTTTTATTTTTTTGTTATTTACAACATTCATCTGACAGGTTAGATCATGTGGTATTTTTATAGAGCAGGTTGTCACGGACGCGGCGATACCTAATATGTATACCATTTTTATTTATGTACGTTTTACACAATGATTTCATTTTTTTAAACAAAAAAAATCATGTTTTAGTGTCTCCATAGTCTGAGAGCCATAGTTTTTTTCAGTTTTTGGGCGATTATCTTAGGTAGAGTCTCATTTTTTGTGGGATGAGATGACGGTTTGATTGGCACTATTTTGGGGTGCATATGACTTTTTGATCGCTTGCTATTACACTTTGTGTGACGTAAGATGACAAAAATTGCTTTTTTACACCGTTTTTTTTTATTTTTTATTTTTTTACGGTGTTCACCTGAGGGGTTAGGTCATGTGATATTGTTATAGAGCCGGTCAATATGGACGCGGCAATACCTAATATGTATACTTTATATTTACTTTATTTATGTAAGTTTTACACAATGATTTTATTTTTGAAACAAAAAAATAATCATGTATTAGTGTTTCCATAGTTTTTTCAGTTTTTGGGCGATTATCTTGGGTAGGGTATGATTTTTGCGGGATGAGATGACGGTTTGATTGGTACTGCTTTGGTGTACATGCGCCTTTTTTGATCACTTTTATTACCTTTTTTTGGGAAGTAAGGTGGGCAAAATTTCAATTTCCTCATAGTTTTTATTTTTATGGCGTTCATCGTGCGGGGAAAGTAACATGACCGTTTTATAGATCAGGTCGTTACGGACGCGGCGATACCTAATATATGTAGTGTATTTAAAAAATAAAATAAAAAATTATTCAGTGATAAGTGTTTTTTTAATCTTTACTTTTTTCACTTTTTTTTACATTTTTTTTTACCCAGACCCACTTGGTTCTTGAACTTCTAGTGGGTCTGATGTCTGTATAATACAGTACAGTACACTATATAGTGTATTTTACTTACATATTGTCTGAACAGATCTATGCCTTTAGCACAGATCTGTTTAGCACCATGGACAGCAGGATGCCTGAGAAGGCGTCCTGTTGCCATGGGAACCTTCCCCGTCTGCCACAACTGAGCAGACGGGGAAGGGAAAGGAGGGGGGCTCCCTCCCTCTGTCACCTCATCCTCCCTCAAAGGCACAGCACGCCTCTGTCACCTCAAAGGCACAGCAGCGCGGCCCCCCCGATGGGAGAGGGAGGGAGCTCCCCGACTGTTAACCCTTTCCATACAGCGGTCCGTGGTATGGAAAGGGTTAAACGGTTGACATCGCAGCACAGATGTCAGCCGTTTATACCAGAGTGTCAGCAATGTGCTGACACTCTGGTATAACCATTGGACACCAATGAATATTCAAGAGGAGGTGTGCGGGGGATCGCGATACACACACCCCCCCCCACCCCCCCACCCCCCCCCTGCGATACCCCCCCTGCACCACCCGCCGGCATAAAATCATTTGGGGGGGGGGGGGGGGAATGTGACTGCAGAAAGCGCAGTAAACCGCAGTTCTGAATTGACCTGCTGTTTGCTGCGATCGCCGATACGGGGGGGGGGGGGGGGATGTGACAGGATGCCCACTGAATGATTTCAGCGGTCATCCTGTTCCGATTAACCCCCGCATTTCTGCAATCCCATTTTAAATTCATGACGTACATCATGCGTCCCTAAGGGGTTAAAAGGGGTTCTCTGGGCTTTTAATATTGATGACCTATCCTCAGGATAGGTCATCAATATTAGATGGGCGGGGGTCCGACACCCATGGCTAATGTCTGCAATTGGCAGTAATGCCAATCACAGCCATTTAACCCTTCAGATGCTGTGATCAAATGTGACCACGGCATCTGGGAATATTAAAACCGGGAGCTGTGTGCTTCCTGGCCCAGGCTTCCTTTGCCCTGGCTGAGATCGGGAAAGGTGGAACATACTGGTAATAGGCCTGAGCCTGTGCAAGGCTTCCAGGCCAATTACTAATATATTCCAATGCTGGCCTGCAGGTGGCAGCACTGCATTGAAATATACTAAATTCAGTATTCTGCAATGCAGAGATATTCATTACAGAATACAAGATGCAATCTAATGCTCATACATACTCCATAGTGGTATTAATAAGAAGTACAGATTGTTCTACAAACCACGAGCCCTCGCACAGCTCCCAAGACAAAACTATAAAAAAAAAAAGTTATGGGGATCAGAATATGGCGATGACTTAAGACACCAGAAAAAACATATAAAAGTAGTATTGACGTAATCATACTGACCCAGAGAACAAAGATAAGTGGTGAGTTTTACCGTAGAGGGAACAAAACCTATAAAACTGTGGCATAATTGGTTTTATTTCCAATTCCACCCCATTTGAATTTTTATCACAACTTCCCACTACATTGTATGCAAAAGGCACCATAAAAAGAACAACCTTTTCATCAAAAAATAAACACAAAAAGGGAAAATCGCACGTTCTAACAAGTAAGATTCTTTCTACAAGTAAAAAGCACTGTAAACTCATTAAAGCCCGATTCTTTATGCAATATTGATTGCTTCCTCTGCTGCACAACTGGCCATTGTTCCTTGACTTGTAAATTGATTGTTTCTATCTGAAAATAATCCACCTTTCTGTCATATATCCTAAATTAAATACAAGATAATGAAACCCTCTGGAAAAGTTCCTAAAATAGAAAAAAAAAATAGCCCAAAATATTGCCAGGCAATTCCTGCTCAGAAAAGATGATGTTAGTGACTTGGGTGAAACTGACATTCACAAGACACTAAATAACCATATCATTCCTTCAGCCTACTAAGCCTTAATGTCATGAGGAAGGACCGCAATTGATATATGGTCTTAAAAGCATTGACAAACTGTCCTGTATATGAAGATTTTAACTGAATAAAGTATTTTTCCTACTGAGATTTGGAGCTGGACTTTCCTCCCTTTTTTTGGCTTCAGCCTACTAAGGGCTCATGCCGACGAGTGTACTTGCTCAGTGCCCATGCTGCGGTCCGCAAAGCATGGGCATCTGACAGGTGCACTCTGCTTGTGGATCTATTGATATGAACGGGTCAGCGATCCACAACATATGGCCAAAAAAAGAGCTTCGTAGTCAAGTCAACTGGTCCCCATCTGTGATATGAAGTGCACACAGCCAGGGCTCATATATTGCAATATGGGCAATGAGCAACTATGCTCAGGCCATGAGCCCTAGGGCATATGCACATCATAAATGCCCCCTCCATTAGCAGAGAGCTACTAAAAAGGAGCAGCTTCCCACTTGTTGAACCTGGCCCATTTATGCATTACATGGTCAACCCATCATTGGAACAGCTGCAACGTAATACTACTTTTTCACAGTTATGGGTGTCTGTTTGGCTATTTAGAGGACACAAGCATTATCTAGAATGGTCAATGCCAGATATTCCAAGGCAGCCCCAATACATTTCCACAATTTCTGTTGCTCTATTCAGGCACATAAAAGAGGAACAAAAAATGAAATAAACTTGACCTCGTGTTCAGAGGATTGTTTATGTAATGTAATATTTTGTGCTAAGAAATTTTTTTTTTCTCATTTTTTTTTTAAACAAACCTTATTAATTTAGCCTACAGAACATACATGACACAAGGTCAAATGAGTCCTTCATCAGAGAAAAAGGGTGAGAGGTGTTATGGTAATATACAAGTACTTAAAGCTAAACTATCAAGAACATTTCAGCAGTGTTTGCCTTCAGTGTCAGCACTCTCTCAGCACCACTCCAGAGGAACCGGGTGAACAAAGCAATGTAACGCAAACAGCCATACTTACCAGACATTATCTCAGCTGCTCTGTCAAATACAAGCTGTTTTTACCCCCCTTCTCTATCTAACATCTTAACACCTCTAGAGGGTAATTTAATCTGCTCCAAAGTGGCAGATCACACTGCAACCAGAGGGTGATATCCATTTAAATCAATGGAGGTACTCAGCCAAAACATAATAGGATCAGCAGTTTGAGAACCCATTAGATTGTCCTTTCAGTCCACAGAAAGAGGACAAGGGATGGCCACTGACTGCCTCCTTTCTAAGCTTCTTACTATTTTTTTTAATTAATTATACTTAACAGTTGCCTTCAAGGTTATTCTTAATGATGGGTTCATTTTCTTACATAAAGCATGTAAATAATAATTAAGTTCACATTAAAACTTTTTTTTTTAGATCACATTTCACCGTTCATGAGCCTGTATAAGGCTGTGGCCGTGAAAACAGTGCGGATGGGTACGCACACCCTTAATATAAATGTACATTTAATATTTTAGTAAAGGGTACAAAGCATTGTAGATATAGTTAACATGCATATCGTAAAAGCCTGCGACCCAAGCGACAGGACCCACAGAGAACAATTAGCAAAGAAAATAAATATATATAGGGCACAAGTATCCCAGGGGTTCCACTCACAAGAACCACCATCTTGAAATTATCATAGACAATGGGGGAATTTATTATATAGGCTCTAAGCAGGGCTAGGCGATTAAACAAATGCCTTTGATTAATTCACCTTTTTAATGCCTGCGAATTGTATTTTTAATCCAATTTTTTCTTCTGGCGATCGGTGTTCTTTTTAGCCCCTATCCTACTGCAGGCAGCCGGGACTGAACAGACAGACTGCACTGGAATAGTGGCGCGAATCACCACGAGTCCGACTTTCACGGAGCACACCAAACGCTCCACTGCAGGGCCGCATGTCACAGACCACTGCCTGCCACATCTTACTACACCTCCAAGACTGTGTGGATGGCACCTACAAGACATGAGAGAGAAATACAGTACACTCCCTCTATATTCAGGACACTACCTCCATACATTGCACCCCGCTCGTTTATCGGGTGATCGCTAGCACCTTTTACCCAGAATAGTTATCAGAACGAGAATTTCTACAAATGCCACGGTTGCCTAGATGATTGTTCCAATAAAGGACCAGTAAACCAAGACTGTTTTGTCTAACTTCTTGATATGCACTGATAGCATCAGTTCCAATCTTACATGATACGCTGGTGAGGGATAAAAATGGATAAAAGAGCTGGTGTCTTAATTTTTTATTTTTATTTTATTTTATTGTTTTTTTGGGGGGGGGGGGGGGGACGCACTTAGAAATTTATTGGAGGGCTTATGCCTTGTTTAAAGAATTTAAAATATCATGAAACGTAGAAAACCAGAGCACCTTTTCTTTATGATGCATTTTCATAATATATGAATGTCATTGTTTTACCTGTTCATGTGTCACAAGGAAATTTCTGGTAAATATAAGTTAGTAATAATTTTATCTGACAGGTTTCAATGGGAACAAGTATCTGAACCCTTCTTGCACACAATCTAGATTCTCAATAAGAGCACTCATATAGTTGCCATCTATTAACACAGAAGATAAGCTGCTAAGAGCACTGGGCAATTGTATAACTAAACGGTCGTGTTAACACAGTAAAATGTAACCAAATGTGTGACACAGAAGGTCATTGGAAAATGTACTCTAAGGGGAATATTCTTTCATGTGACCCGTTCAAGTTCTTCTAATCAATACTAGAGAATGGTCTCAAAAGGGGGGTGATAAAAGTTGCTTTAAACCCACCAGCTATAAGCTCTGAACAGATGATCATCATTAGGGTTCTGTTACAATCCTGTATAGAGAAGCTGTACAAAATGTATCCTATTAGTGCATGGTCAGTCTGTTTGACAACTGCAGTCTCCAAGACAAATGGCAGCTGCTGCCCTCCGAGGTCTGAAGTCACGTCCCATGTGGATAAAAAGAAAGAAAGTATTGCTTGTTCATTAGATGCAGCTTTGAGCAAAATGGCAACACTGGCATAAGAAACACATCAAAGGATCCCTTCTAACAGTGTATATATATATATATATATATATATATATATATATATATATATATATATATATATATATATATTACAACTGTGTTCAAACATTTTACTGAAAAGACCAATTTAAAATCGCAGACAAATGACCAGAATATTTTTACCCTTGACAAAACACACTTTAATAAATTTTGGTAAATGCTGGCTAAACACGGAATAAGGCCTCATGCACACGAATGTTTGTTTCCGTGTCCGTTCCGGTTTTGTTTGCAGATAGGATGCGAATGCATTCATTTCAATAGGTCCGCAAAAATCCGCATCCATATGGCCGCTCCGTAGCCCCGCAAAAAAAACATGTCCTATTCTTGTCCGTTTTAGGCATTGTTACAATGGATCCTGGGGAAAAAAAAAAACGGATGCATACGGATGTCAGTTTTTTTTCTTCAGATTCGCAATTTGTGGACCGGAAAACACATACGGTCGTGTGCATGTAGCTTAGGGGTTCATTCACACATGGCCTCAGTTTGTATGGAGCCATAATACGAGGTGCATGGAGCTTCAACTCTACCCTCATAAGCTTCCAATATCATACAGAGGTTCTGTGGAATTCCATACGAATCTGACAGAAGAGGGGCATAACTCAATCGAATGTTGTCTGTAGGGAGGTATTCTGCCCTGAAGAACTGCTTTTGGCAGGTTTGTGGAGTTGGTAAGCCATACTTCAGATTCCTCTAATTTTCCACCCCGACTCTGGTCCCGACTCCAAGGTCTTAGATCGATCATTAATAGCATAATTATATATTAACATTTCTAAACTTTACTAAATTCCTATTAAATATGTAGCCAGCTATGCACTTTTTAAAAGGAACTTGTCATTTTGAATATGGCGACATACGATATACAGTTTTGCAGAAAAAGATTCAGTACGTCATTTATTAACTTGAAGATGCTCTGTCAGAATGATCAACCCTACTAACCAGGCATACTGCCTGGTAGGACTCATCATGCTGATTAAAATTATACCTTTCTTTTGCCTGTATGCTAAACAGCTGCAGATATATTTGCATTTTATTCATATGCAAATTAGCAAGTTGGAGCACCAGGGAACAGGGCTGAATGCTTTGAGCACTGCTTTGTAACCCCCCCCCTTGATTGACAGGCTAGACATCAGCATGCTGAGGGTAGAGCTGTGTCCTAGCATCTACATATCATATACACAACTTACTGTAGCTTTACCACATTGAGATCTGCTCAGAAAGCTAACATACTAATTTCTGTGTTAGCCCAGCGGTCCGTGCCGGCACTGCTGCCGGCGCTGGGCTCCATCTTTTCCGGCGCCGGCGCTGGGCTCCATCTTTTCCAGTGCCGGCGCTGGGCTCCATCTTTTCCTCCTGTTGCCGTGCTGACAAGCGCAGGCAGCAAGTAGCTTAACTCTTGTATCTGTGCTCCATCCAAGCGCTTACTTTGTACTGGTTGTCAGGGCTTGCATGGGTGTGTCTCCCCTCCCTTGTGAGGCAACACGTACTCGCCCTTTGTCTCCCCAGCCTATGGTTGGATTGCAGGAAGTATTTAAA
The DNA here is from genome assembly GCF_014858855.1 of Bufo gargarizans. Lineage (NCBI taxonomy): Eukaryota > Metazoa > Chordata > Amphibia > Anura > Bufonidae > Bufo > Bufo gargarizans. The sequence continues at coordinate 180,999,015 of NC_058080.1, read as the reverse complement.
AGGTGCTTTCTGCCCCAGGAAGATGCCTGAGCAACTCATAGTCACTAGCTTGTCTAGTTCCTTGTGTGAAGGTGTTTTTAAAGTCCTGCTTTTCTGTGTACTGGAGCCTGCTTTTGAATATATCAGATTTTGCTTTTTTTTTTTCCGCCTGCCTTTGACTTTGGACTTCTTTTACGGACTTTGCTTGATCACTGCCTGCCCTGAACCCGGAGTTCCTGACCACGTACTTCCCCTCAGTGCTTGCCCCAGTATCTCTGACCACCTGGTCAGCTGCCACTGACTTGGAGACTGCTCTGGCACCTGGCATCTACGCTAATGGCTCAAGCCTATCCTCACCATCAGAGGCTTTAGTGAAGACCAGGTAGTTGCTTAGTCACGCCCCTCCAGAGTATAGTCAGTCAGTGGCGCAGTGGGTCACACCCGCTTGCATAACATTTTGCTTTATTCACAGGCACAATACAGGATTATAAAAACACCAGTAATCCGTAAATTACAGGTTAAATGAAAGAAACAAAATAGCAGAAAGAACCTTGAACTTAGGATCTCTACATGCAAGGCTGACCACTTATCACTAAGCTATAGCCTTTTCACATAGAGAAGACAGTTTTTTCTCTGCTTAGAAGCTACATATTACGGATTTCATTATAATCATACAGTACATTGTGCCTGTGAATAAAACAGCAATATGTATATTAGCTTTCTGAACATATCTCAATGTGGTAAGGCTACAGTAAGGAGTGTATATATTTAACAGCTAGGACACCGCTCTGTCCTCAGCATACTAAATGTCTAGCCCTGTTAAATCAAAGGGGAGTGTATAGAGCAAAGCAGTGCTCCAAGAATTCAGCCCCAACCCCTGGTGCTTTTAGTCAGTCATTTGCATATGAATACAAACATATCTTTTCAGCTGTTTAGCATACAGACAAAAGAAAGGTATATTTTTAATTAGCATGATAGCCCTACTAGGCAGTATGCCTGGTTTAATAGGGTTGATCATGCTGACAGAGCCTCTTTAAAATCACTGCTGCTGTGAACCACGTGGTATGAATGTGCAGAAAGATAACCATCAATCACTAAACAGACCCATACACATAGAATGAGCAGGGATTTAAATTGTGATATTACAACTTTTATTGATTTTTTTTTACAAAAAATAGCATATTGTGATAAAGTTCATTATTTTCGGTAATGTACTGATAAACATTAGACTTTCATATATTTTAGATTCATTACACACCAACTGAAGTAGTTCAAGCCTTTTATTGTTTTAATATTGATGATTTTGGCATACAGCTCATGAAAACCCAAAATTCCTATCTAAAAAAATTAGCATATCATGAAAAGGTTCTCTAAACGAGCTATTAACCTAATCATCTGAATCAACTAATTAACTCTAAACACCTGCAAAAGATTCCTGAGGCTTTTAAAAACTCCCCTGGTTCATTACTCAATACCGCAATCATGGGTAAGACTGCCGACCTGACTGCTGTCCAGAAAGCCATCATTGACACCCTCAAGCAAGAGGGTAAGACACAGAAAGAAATTTCTGAACAAATAGGCTGTTCCCAGAGTGCTGTATCAAGGCACCTCAGTGGGAAGTCTGTGGGAAGGAAAAAGTGTGGCAGAAAACGCTGCACAACGAAAAGAGGTGACCGGACCCTGAGGAAGATTGTGGAGAAGGACCGATTCCAGACCTTAGGGGACCTGCGGAAGCAGTGGACTGAGTCTGGAGTAGAAACATCCAGAGCCACCGTGTACAGGAAATGGGCTACAGGTGCCGCATTCCCCAGGTCAAGCCACTTTTGAACCAGAAACAGCGGCAGAAGCGCCTGACCTGGGCTACAGAGAAGCAGCACTGGACTGTTGCTCAGTGGTCCAAAGTACTTTTTTCGGATGAAAGCAAATTTTGCATGTCATTCGGAAATCGAGGTGCCAGAGTCTGGAGGAAGACTGGGGAGAGGGAAATGCCAAAATGCCTGAAGTCCAGTGTCAAGTCCCCACAGTCAGTGATGGTCTGGGGTGCCATGTCAGCTGCTGGTGTTGGTCCACTGTGTTTTATCAAGGGCAGGGTCAATGCAGCTAGCTATCAGGAGATTTTGGAGCACTTCATTCTTCCATCTGCTGAAAAGCTTTATGGAGATGAAGATTTCATTTTTCAGCACGACCTGGCACCTGCTCACAGTGCCAAAACCACTGGTAAATGGTTTACTGATCATGGTATTACTGTGCTCAATTGGCCTGCCAACTCTCCTGACCTGAACCCCATAGAGAATCTGTGGGATATTGGGAAGAGAAAGTTGAGAGACGCAAGATCCAACACTCTGGATGAGCTTAAGGCCGTTATCGAAGCATCCTGGGCCTCCATAACAGCTCAGCAGTGCCACAGGCTGATTGCCTCCATGCCACGCCGCATTGAAGCAGTCATTTCTACAAAAGGATTCCCGGCCAAGTATTGAAAGCAGAACTGAACATAACTATTTGAAGGTTGACTTTTTTTTATTAAAAACACTTCTTTTATTGGTCGGATGAAATATGCAAATTTTTGGAGATAGGAAATTTGGGTTTTCATGAGCTGTATGCCAAAATCATCAATATTAAAACAATAAAAGGCTTGAACTACTTCAGTTGGTGTGTAATGAATCTAAAATATATGAAAGTCTAATGTTTATCAGTACATTACAGAAAATAATGAACTTTATCACACAGCGCATGCGCTGGCCGCGTCATCCCCCAATCACATGATCGCTAACTGGTCACCTGGTCCTGACGTCAGACACATGACAATCTCCCAGGTCCTTCAACCATAGCTGAAATGTTCACAGGTCCTGAGCGCTCCTACACCTTCTCACAGACCCAGTGAACATCAGCCAATCATTAACCTGAAGATAAATTCCTGTGACTCATCTACACATCAGAACTGTCTCCAGTTTCAGCTCTTGAACCATTACATCATACAAAAAATACAAAATTTTGATCTCATAGGATTTTCATCATCATAATTGAGTTGCAGGAAAAGAGGGAGGGGGAAGGGGGTAGGGGGAGAACCATCCTCTCATCCATTCATACAGGGAAGGCACAAATCCAAATCACTAAGTGAATACATAATCTTTACATTTGACCGATCCTCCATCCTGAGGAATAAAGTGCATATGTGCTCCAATGATGTCAATAATCACAGTGACATTACATGTGAATAGTTATTATCATATATAAAATCTATGCGTCTATGACGTCAGGACCAGGTGACCAGTTAGCGATCATGTGATTGGGGGATGACGCGGCCGGCGCATGCGCTGTGTGACTGCTGTCCGGAAGTGCTTGGATCAGGTCGCAAATAGATGACCAGGAAGCGCTGAAGGAGGCAAGTCATACAACATGAGCGGTATCGCGCCAAAACGCCCTGGGTACAGATGATCATGGTTAGTGGTAATTAATCCCTCCTCTTTAGTCTTTATATGCCCAATTTTGTCTTAGTTTGTCTGTACCTCCTGACGAAGCCTACATGGCGAAACATGTGTTGAGGTTGAAGCGTTTGGGGATCTGTGTCACCAGTTCACAGCAGCAACATGATTATTTTTATAACACCATCTTTATGATTAGTATTTCACCGTCTTCCTACACCCTACAGTGTCCATCTGTTAGGTGCTATGATTGAGAGAAGGTAGTTGTCAATTATTAGGGAACAGCATCTGCACCCGCAACTACTTCAGTGTTCATAGCCTCTGCTTTAATTGTTGTGTTACCTGCTGTGTATGGTTACATCATCCCCCCAATGTGATTCTCCACATTGTAGAGCCTTGTGGCTTAGTCTCCATGTCTTGTCCCCTTTGCTCTGACTTGTATTGATCATGTTATTTGAATTGAATAAAATTTTTACCACGAAAAATCCTCGCTCTTTTGTTGTATAAGTTGTAGTAGGTTGGGGAGTTGGGTATTGCTATTGGGGTATTGTAGGCTATAACTGTACAACATTCACTAGCGACAGGACGGATCCGACAGGCTGTCCACCCAACGGAACAGCATGCCGGATGTCCGTGCCACTAGTGTGAAAATAGCCTAATTCTGCTCAATAACATACTGCCTGCATATTAGAAACAATATAAAAAATGACAGGGTCCTCTTAATATTTTTTTATTGAAATAAGAGTTGGGAGTCGGTACATTTCTATTAACTCAGACTCTAAAAGCCCTAGTTTCTGCCAGAGAATATGTAAGGAGCGTGTGCAACTATAGGAAGCCTATACACATTGTAATGCTCATTATTGATAGGACAAAAAGAATGCTATTGGTATGTATAAGATAATCAAACTAAGGTCCGTGGCCAATACTAATACATTGGGGCAAACAGGCCATGTATGGCAAAGCTTTAGTGTAAAACTATATGAATTTCTACTTGATATCATGACTTCATAGTGATTTTAGATACAGTACTCTTTGCGATCTCCATAGATGTCTTAGGCCATGACGTCATGCTCACTGGTCACATGACCTAGACACAGCTCAGTCCCATTCAAGTGAAAGCGGCTGAGCTGCCATACCAAGCACATCCGCTATGGAAAGGACAGCTGGGGGTGGGAACTCATAAGGACCGGGCTCATTTTCACCTTAAGGACCAGGCAATTTTTTGCAAATCTGACCAGTGTCACTTTATGTGCAAATTAATTTGAAAAGCTTTTACTTATCCAGGTCATTCTGAGATTGTTTTTTCGTCACATATTGTACTTCATGACACTGGTAAAATGGAGTAAAAAAATATACATATTTTTTATTAAACAAAATACAAAATGGACCTAAAATTTGGAAAAAAGTTTCAATTTCTCTACTTCTATAACACATAGTAATACCGCCAAAAATAGTTATTAATTTACATTACCTATATGTCTACTTCATGTTTGGATCGTTTTGGGAATGCCATTTTATATTTTGGGGACGTTACAAGGCTTTGAAGTTTCGAAGCAAATCTTGACATTTTCCAGAAATTTTCCAAAACCCACTTTTTAAAAGGACCAGTTCAGGTCTGAAGTCACTTTGTGAGGCTTACATAATAGAAACCACCCAAAAATGACCCCATTTTGGAAACTACACCCTTCAAGGTATTAAAAACTGATTTTACAAACGTTGTTAACCCTTTAGGTGTTCCACAAGAATTAATGGGAAATGGAGATGAAATTACAGAATTTCACTTGACAAAAATGACACAATGGTTTTATTTTTTTTTATGGTGTCTACCGGACGGGGTGGATCATGCGATATATTTATAGAGCGGGCCGTTACGGACGTGGCAATATCTAATATGTGTGTTTTTTTCTATTTCTTTATTATTAAATTAGGAGAAAGAGGCTTTTTTTCTTTTTTTAACTTCAAACTTTTTTTTCTTTAACTTTATTTCTGTCCCACTCGGGGACTTCGACTTTTGGGGGTCTGATCCCCTCTGCAATGCATTACAATACATCTGTATTGTAATGCATTGCCTGTTAGTGTATGACTCAGATTCATAAGCTAACAGGTGTCCTAGGAGACCCAGCCTGAGGCTGGATCTCCTCGGCTCCCGTAGAAGACAGGTCCCGATGCCGTGCAAGGCATTGGGCAGTCTCGGCACGGCATCGGGCTGCCTTGTCACACATAGAGTCCCCGCCATAGCAGCGCGGGGACTCAATGCGATCACTCAACCACAAACAACTCCTGTGTCGCGGTCAGCGCGGCCCGTGGCATAGAAGGGGTTAATCTGCAGTGATCACTGACACGGGGGGGGGGGTCACAGGACCCCCCTCGGCATTGTGACAGGGTGCCTGCTGAATGATTTCAGCAGGTATCCCGTTCTGATCACCGAAAATGCACAGGGCGTGTCCTTAAGGACTCGGACATCGGGGCGTACAGGTACACCCTGTGTCCACAAGAGGTTAAAGGAGCATACTACCTTGAGGGCTAATATACTCTAGCTACTGGTTGGAGAAAAGTTCTTTTCTGGCACACGGCCAGCAGAAGATGAGACAAATGTATTACTTTCTGATTAAATCTGTTGCATATTATGGCATGTATATTGCAATAATACTTGGATTTGCAATGCCATATTCGCTGCATTGTAACAATAACAATAACATTTGTAAAGCGCTTTACTCCCATAGGACTCAAAGCGCGTGTATATATATTATATATATGTATGTCTCAGATCAATACAGGGTTGCAGGCTGGACTGTGTTACAGAGGAAATAGTCAGGTGTCCATAAACGCCAACTACAAATTGGCGTGGTATTAAAAAGCAGGTAGTGCTCAACCCCATATGCAGTGGTGCATCTATACCGGGGGGGCAGATCCTGCACTTGTGGCCTGTTGCTAATGGCAATCCCCAGCAAAAGTGCATACAATGGAGGATGCGTGCAGCAGACCACAAGTACCACAATGGACATCCTACACAGGATAGCAATTGTGTGGATGTGATAAGCAGTCAAAATAACATAACAAAAACAAAAAGACAGGTGCACTCTGCGGTCTTACTAACCCTCGTACTGGTGTAAAATTTAGATTTAGCCAACATATCCTGCTTGGAGGACATGTCTGAGCCCGAGCAGTGCACTAAGGTTTCTCAAGTTCATAAATGCCAGACTAAACAAGTGGCTTTTCAGTTTGGACTTAAACGCTTCCAGGGATGGGGGATGTCCTATTTGGGTGTGGCAAGGAGTTCCAAAGTGTAGGGGCGGCATGACAGAAGATTCTGTCTCCAAAGGTTTTGAGGTGGACTCTGGGGGTGATCAAGTTATTAGATCCTTTTGATCTAAGATTGTGGGGGGGGGGGGGGGGGGGGTGTGATGCAGTTGCAACAAGTCCTTCAGGTATCCAGGGCCTTGATTGTGCAAGGATTTGAATGTCAATAAGCCAATCTTAAGAATTTTCCATTTTATCAGTAGCCAGTGTAGTGAGCGAAGAGTTGGCGTTATGTGGCAATGGCGGGGTTGGCTTGTTAACAGCCTTGCAGCGCCATTCTGTACTAATTGCAAGCGATGCAGGTCTTTGTTTGGAAGGCCTGAGAACATTGCAGTAGTAAAACTGTGATGTGATGAAGGCATGAATAAGGTTTGGGAGATCTGCTGGAGGTATGAGGTGTTTAATTTTTGCAATGTTCCTTAGGTGAAAGAAGGAAAGTTTTACAACAGCTGAGATTTGATTCCTGAAGCTTAATGCCCCATCAATCATGATGCCCAAGCTGCGCACAAAGTCTGATTTGTTCAGGTCTGAGCTCCCTATCCTTAGTCGTGCTGGCTGAGACTGGAGCTGCTTTGCAAGCACTGACCTCCGATAACAAGAACCTCAGTTATGTCAGCATTTGGTTTTAGCCAGTTATCATTCATCCACTCCTGAAGCTCAGCTAAGCACGCATTTATTTGTGGGGTAGGGTCTGTGATGCCAGGTTTGGAAGATAAATATAGCTGGGTGTCATCCGCATAGCAGTGATAGGTCAGGCCATGTTTTTGTACGATTTTTCCAAGTGGCAGTATGTATATGGTGAACAGTAAAGAGGATAGTATCGCGCCCTGGGGTACACCGTACTTGTAGTGATATAGGGTTGGAGAGGAAGGTCCCCAAGGATACCCTTTGAGTTCTGCCAGCCAGGAAGGAGTTGAACCACTGGAGAACTAAGCCATCTATGCCACAGTACTCTTGTAGCCTGTTAGGCAAGATTTTGTGATCAACTGTGTCAAAAGCCGCTGAGAGGTCGAGCAAAATCAGGATGGAACATTGACCTTTGTCTCTTGCCATGAGCAAATCATTGCAGATCTGGATGAGGGCTGTTTCACAGCTGTGGTGTTTTCTGAAGCCAGATTGAAGAGGGTCAAGGATGCTGTTCCTTGAGAGCCTGGCTTCAAGTTGGAGATAGACAGCATTTTCAATAACTTTCCCCAGAAAAGGGATGTTGGAGACAGGTCTGTAGCTGTTTAGAGCATCTGGGTCTAAGGATGGTTTCTTGAGTAGCGGTCTGACAATTGCTTCTTTCAGACAGGTGGGAAACCTGCCTTCTTGTAAGGAACAGTTGATTATTTTGTGGAATGCTGGTCTAAATAGCTCAGGGCATTTCAACATGAACTCAGTAGGGCCAGGGTCTAGTTCGCAGGTAGTTTGGTGAAAGTTTAATAGGATATCTAGGATATCTTCTTCAGTAATTCCCTTGAAATCAGACATGGTGGTAGGCTATTTTTTTGCACCCATTATATGACTTTGCTTTGGTTTCCGGTGCTGTGAATTGAATGGCAGATCGTATGGAGGAGACTTTGTCTGAGAAGAAGTGGGCAAATTTCTCTCACAGGTCTTGTGAAGGTCTGATGCTGGATTTCCGGCATTGTAAAAACGTTTGAGGAAAACCCCTTGACGTCTAGTTATTTTTGACCAATCTTGGCTTACCCTTATCCTTTAACCAGGAATAACTTTCTATAGTATAAGCTCATGTCATAAGTCTATGTCACATACACATAACAATATGAAAGAATAAGTTGAAAATTAAGCAGCCATTTACTGTGGTTATGTATCAATGCAAACACTAAAAGTAGTGTTCTTCACAAGCTTTTCCTACACTGACCCAGATATTGTTACACTAAGGTTAATGGTAAGAGCCGTATAATGATCACTTAAACATTTCAATTGAAGGCTTGACAGCTGCAATAGAGTCCGATGGAATGCAAACGTAAGTCTAACCACAAAGGATAGGATGCAAGATTTATTCTGCATTACTGGCTGGGTGATTTGTCATGCAAAAAAATATATATAAAAAATGGCCAATATTGTATCAGAATGTATTTATTTTTGTTCTCAAAAGTATAGCAACCTCATAGCTTTGTGGTACTATTATATAAACCAGCCATAATATTGATCATGTGAATCACATTGGGACCAGTAAACAGGTGGGACCTAGTAGGCAGCAAGTGAAGTCAGTATTAAGTTCATGTGTTCAAACCAGGACAAATGGCCAAGTGTAATTATCTGAATAAGGCCGAATGCACACGGCCGTGAGCGGTCCGTGGAACCGCGGCCTGGATTCCTGCTGAGAGCAGGAGCGCACGACGTCATGGGTTGCTATGACGCCGTGCGCTCCCTGCTGCCGCCACAGTACAGTAATACACTGGTATGATCTATACCAGTGTATTACTGTACTGTGGCGGCAGCAGGGAGCGCACGGCGTCATAGCAACCCATGACGTCGTGCGCTCCTGCTCTCAGCAGGAATCCAGGCCGCTGTTCCACGGACCGCTCACGGCCGTGTGCATTCGGCCTAACTTTGAGAATGGTTAAATTGTGACTGCATCATGACTGGAAGAAAAGGGGAAAAAAAAAAAAAAAAAAGACAATGCAACAGCACCCTGCAAATCAGATAAAGTACAATAATGCCATAGTCACTAAAATATTATAGTGCTAGTGCTACGCTTATTTATATAGTGAGATGTTTGGCAAATGCATTTTGTACAAATCCATCTGAGCCCGTCTGCCGAACATCAAGGTGATCTCTGTAAGATGGGTCCTAACACTAAATACTACCTGTTATGAGCCATAATGGCCTCCATAAAGTTCAGGAAGTATTGGATCCACATGCATGCTGGGTCCACGCTGCCTTTTACCATTTTTGTGCCATTGTGGCGCATAACAGGTAGTATTTAGTGCTAGGACCTGTCTTACAGAGATCATCACCTTGACGTTCGGCAGACGGGCTCAGATGGATTTGTACAAAACGCATTTGCCAAGCATCTCACTTTATAAATAAGTGTAGCATTAGCACTATAATATTTTTGTGACTATGGCATTATTGTACTTTATCTGATCTGCAGGGTGCTGTTTCATTGTCTTTTTTCCTTTAGGTTTTTGCCATGGCGGCGTGCACCTGCGCATTGGGAGGTGCTGACTAACCCCCTTTGCAGATTTACAGTGCTGGAGATGTGGCACTCCAGCGAGTCGTGCACTCCTGATTAGCCTGTCTGCCTCATATGCAGATTTTAATTAGTTTCAGTATAAAGCTGTGGCCTGCTCTCACTACATTCACTGGAAGCTGTCTGGCACAAGGAAAGGTATGGAGTGGGCTCGGCATGCATGTTGGTACCTGCATCCCTTGTAAGTATTGGGAGGCCATTATGGCACCAAAAATGGTAAAAGGCAGAGTGGATCCAGCATGCATGTGGATCAAACACTTCCTGAACATTATAGCGGCCATTATGGCGCATAACAGGTAGTATTTAGTATTAGGACCAATCTTACAGAGATCGCCTTTATGTTCGGCAGATGGTTTTGTACAAAATGCATTTGTCAGGCATCTCACTTTATAAATAAGCGTAGCATTAGCACTATAATATTTTTGTGACTATGGCATTATTGTACTTTATCTGATTTGCAGGGTGCTGTTGCATTGTCTTTTTTTCTTTAGGTTTTTGCCATGGCGGCGTGCACCTGCGCATTGGGATGTGCTGACTAACCCCCTTTTCTTTGCTTCATGACTGGGTCAGATTGTCTCCAAGATGGCAGGTCTTGTGGGGTGTTACTAGTATGCAGTGGTTAGTACCTGCCAAGTACGATCCAAGGAAGATAAACTGGTAAACCTGAGACAAGATTATAGGCTCCCAAGGATCACTTATGTGCATAAGGTATGAAGCCTAGCCCATCAGGTCCAATCCTCCAGAAGAGCTACTGTGGCATAATAAAAAAAAAGAAAAAAGTTACTGCTTGATGTCAAGAACTCACCTGGCGGTGCTCCCATGGCAGGCCCTGTCACTCCATGGCGGCACTGCCGGAATCATTCTGTTGCCGTGGCAGAAAGCCCCACTGGCATGGGAGCTGATTGGTCTGACGCCTCTGCTCCCCGATAGGCCAATCAGTCGCAGCTCTGTCGTCACAGGCAGGTGCCGGTCATTGGTTTTCCTCACTAGTATGCATTAGGCCAAATGCACACGGCCGTGTTTCGCGGCCGAGAGCGGTCCGTGGTATGCCGGGCTGGATTCCTGTTCAGAGTAGGAGCGCACGGCGTCATTGGTTGCTATGATGCCGTGCGCTTCATGTCGCCGCTGCACTACAGTATAACACTATACTGTTTGGATAACAGATATTCTGACTTTTGGATTGTCCCTGACTTTGTTCCTGACTGCTGTTAATTTCCCGACGTGCTCTGCTGGTAATGGCCCCATCCGGCATTTGTGTTTGTATTTTGTCTTGGTTCTGACGTATCTCTCTGGTTTGGACTCTGGCCTGATTTGACTTTGCTTTTTGGTCCTGTTTTTACCAGTCTGTCATGTTTATTATTTCCCCCGTTTGTTTTTTTTCCTGATAGTCGATCCCTGACTGGATGCTGGGCCCTATCGTCCAGTTATGAGCCATTGCTTTAGGATGGATCTTGGAAGTAGGTACGGACAGTGGTGCGGGTGAGTTCAGGGCTTCACCATTCTCTACTGTGACACTTGAAAGCACCCATAATAGACAATAGAGCAATGGAAAAATGTGGCCTAGTCCAGTGATTCAGTCTCTCTTACATTGTGGACGTGTGCTTCACTTACCCAAGGAAGAGATGGGGCCAGGATCCACTAAATCAAGAAGGCAAGCTGGCAGAAGCTGAGTGATTGACTGAACAGTGTTCTGCTGGAAACCTTGAGGCCTGGAATGCATGTTTATATTTTGTACCTATGAAACCGGCAGACCTGTTACATGGGCGCTTGGCAGCTGAAGGCATCTGTGTTAGTTTCAAGTTCATTTGTGCCCACATTGCTGAGAAAAATGAGGTTTTACACCTAGAACAGTGATGGCTAACCTTGGCACTCCAGCTGTGGTAAAACTACAACTCCCAAGATGCCCCGCTTGCTTGGCTGCTCTCAGAACTCTATAGAAATAAATGGAGCATGCTGGGAGTCGTAGTTTCACCACAGCTGGAGTGCCAAGGTTAGCCATCACTGACCTAGAAGCTCTTGGCATCTGCTGCGCAATCTGCACTTTGATTGACAAGGTTAGGCAGTGTAAACATCATCATGCCTGGCCCTGTCAGTCAAAGTGCAGAGGGAGTAACAGTTGCAGAAAAAGTGGAGTCTCTAGGTGTAAGGGGGCAACGACTCCATTGCTCCTAGAGGCTCATTTGCATATATTTAAACATAATTTCTCAGCATTGTGGACACCTATGAACATGGGACCAACACAGATGCCTTCAGCTGCCAAGCGCACATGCAACAGGTCAGTTTCATGGGTACAAATCTGCTGACAGATGCCCTTTAAAATTAAGGCTAATTGGTGTGTACATTTGGCCAGGTTCCTCTAGTTTTCCTTTATGATGGACCCAACTTAGTAATTATATCAATAGAAATACCAGTTGGAACCCTGCCTCCATCTCATTATCCCTGAAGGTCCTATACGATCTACAGGGTGGGCCATTTATATGGATACACCTTAATAAAATGGGAATGGTTGGCGATATTAACTTCCTGTTTGTGGCACATTAGTATATGTGAGGGGGGAAACTTTTCAAGATGGGTGGTGACCATGGTGGCCATTTTGAAGTCGGACATTTTGAATCCAACTTTGTTTTTTTTTCAATAGGAAGAGGGTCATGTGACAAGTTTCTGACGACTTATAAAATGTGTTCAATGTGCTGCCCATTGTGTTGGATTTTCATTGCTTGTCAAACTAGTGGAAAGTACAACTAGCTTAGTTGCCCATAGCAACAAATCAGGTTTAATTTTTCATAGGAGCTGTCCAAAATTAAAGGTGGAATCTGGTTGCTATCGGCAACTAAGCCAGTTCTACTTTACACCAGTTTGATAAGTGACCCAGTTTGATAAGTACTTTCCACCAGTTTGACAATCCAACACAATGGGCATCACATTGAACACATTTTATAAGTGGTCAGAAACTTGTAAATAACTCATGAAAGAATAACGTTACGTTAAAACCAAGCACACCATTGTCTTGTGAAATTCCCAATACGTTTGATGTGTCACATGACCCTCTTCCTATTGAAAAAACAAAATGGTCAACTTAAAAATGGCTGCCATGGTCACCACCCATCTTGAAAAGTTTCCCCCCCTCACATATACTAATGTGTCACAAACAGGAAGTTAATATCACCAACCATTCCCATTTTATTAAGGTGTATCCATATAAATGGCCCACCCTGTATTTCATGGAGCAACAGGCACCAATACTTAATATACTGTAAGCCAAAGCCACATGACAAATTCATCCACCTCTTCAATGGCTTATAGTGGATTCTGCCATCTACAGACAATGGCCTATTTATTAAATTGTACAACATAATGCAACAGATTTGCTAGTAGTATGGCTACGGTATGTAACATTGGTCCCTTTATCAAACACAAGGGGAACATAACCCGCATTAACAATGCTTAACTCAATGGTTAATATGACAGCTCAGGGTTTCCAGATTTCAAAAGAAAAAGACTGCTGTAGAAAATTTATGACTAACAAATCCTCGAAGAGTTATATAAAATTCATTAGTTTTTCCTTAATCAATTCTTGGATCAACATGCACATTAGCTTGTCACAGCCTAATGCAAAAAAAAGCGATTACAACCCCATACTTTATGTAAAAAGATGACAGAAGGAATCTATGTTCAACCAGTCAGTGCAGAATGAAAATGCAAAGAAAACAGATTAAGGATGATTTATTTGCTATTTTTCTCTGTGGAAGTTAATTACAAGTTACTTAAATTCTTTATTATTGTACAGGATGCAATTTATGCAAAAATAACGTAGTGTGCAGACTTTGAATGAGGTGCATAGCAAATAGGAACACGTGCAAGAACAAACGGATTTCTTTTCCATGGCCTTCACCTTAGTAAGACCAAGCAAGGCCTCAGCTGGGGAAAAAAAACATGGATCTATCTGCAATGTGAGTGTGCCTGTGGTTGAAACTGCCCATCCAAATACAAGGAGTGCAGAATTATTAGGCAAATGAGTATTTTGACCACATCATCCTCTTTATGCATGTTGTCTTACTCCAAGCTGTATCGGCTCGAAAGCCTACTACCAATTAAGCATATTAGGTGATGTGCATCTCTGTAATGAGAAGGGGTGTGGTCTAATGACCAACACCCTATATCAGGTGTGCATAATTATTAGGCAACTTCCTTTCCTTTGGCAAAATGGGTCAAAAGAAGGACTTGACAGGCTCAGAAAAGTCAAAAATAGTGAGATATCTTGCAGAGGGATGCAGCACTCTTAAAATTGCAAAGCTTCTGAAGCGTGATCATCGAACAATCAAGCGTTTCATTCAAAATAGTCAACAGGGTCGCAAGAAGCGTGTGGAAAAACCAAGGCGCAAAATAACTGCCCATGAACTGAGAAAAGTCAAGCGTGCAGCTGCCAAGATGCCACTTGCCACCAGTTTGGCCATATTTCAGAGCTGCAACATCACTGGAGTGCCCAAAAGCACAAGGTGTGCAATACTCAGAGACATGGCCAAGGTAAGAAAGGCTGAAAGACGACCACCACTGAACAAGACACACAAGCTGAAACGTCAAGACTGGGCCAAGAAATATCTCAAGACTGATTTTTCTAAGGTTTTATGGACTGATGAAATGAGAGTGAGTCTTGATGGGCCAGATGGATGGGCCCGTGGCTGGATTGGTAAAGGGCAGAGAGCTCCAGTCCGACTCAGACGCCAGCAAGGTGGAGGTGGAGTACTGGTTTGGGCTGGTATCATCAAAGATGAGCTTGTGGGGCCTTTTCGGGTTGAGGATGGAGTCAAGCTCAACTCCCAGTCCTACTGCCAGTTTCTGGAAGACACCTTCTTCAAGCAGTGGTACAGGAAGAAGTCTGCATCCTTCAAGAAAAACATGATTTTCATGCACGACAATGCTCCATCACACGCGTCCAAGTACTCCACAGCGTGGCTGGCAAGAAAGGGTATAAAAGAAGAAAATCTAATGACATGGCCTCCTTGTTCACCTGATCTGAACCCCATTGAGAACCTGTGGTCCATCATCAAATGTGAGATTTACAAAGAGGGAAAACAGTACACCTCTCTGAACAGTGTCTGGGAGGCTGTGGTTGCTGCTGCACGCAATGTTGATGGTGAACAGATCAAAACACTGACAGAATCCATGGATGGCAGGCTTTTGAGTGTCCTTGCAAAGAAAGGTGGCTATATTGGTCACTGATTTGTTTTTGAATGTCAGAAATGTATATTTGTGAATGTTGAGATGTTATATTGGTTTCACTGGTAAAAATAAATAATTGAAATGGGTATATATTTGTTTTTTGTTAAGTTGCCTAATAATTATGCACAGTAATAGTCACCTGCACACACAAATATCCCCCTAAAATAGCTAAAACTAAAAACAAACTAAAAACTACTTCCAAAAATATTCAGCTTTGATATTAATGAGATTTTTGGGTTCATTGAGAACATGGTTGTTCAATAATAAAATTAATCCTCAAAAATACAACTTGCCTAATAATTCTGCACTCCCTGTACGTCTCCCAGTCTGAACAACTGTAATGGCCAATATGGACTGTAATGTTTATGGTCGTGTCTGTGAATTGATCAATCTCCAAATCACTGTTCAATCAACCAACTTCTACACATTCAATAGCTGTCGTCCGAATGATCGTTTGGCTGACAGCCATCTCTCCCGACCTCCCCATACACATACATGTTTGGTTTGGCCGAATGTGTATTCAATGAGGAGAGCAGAGAAAGTCGCTGCCAGAAACTTCTGGAGGCATCTTATCTCCCGGGAGAATAAAAGGATCGGGTAAAAATTTGTACTTCACTCGATCCTTCACTCCCACTGACAGATAAGTCGGAAGCTCCCCATACACATTAGACTGGCGGGTTCAGCTGACATTCTCTACAAGTTTGGCCAACCATACACTAATGGGGGGCCTTTAGACTGGCATCTAAAGATGCACCAAATCTATCACAGTGGCTCAGGCTGTAAGATAAATCTGTTGTACAGATAAACCTGTGGTCATGTGAATAACATTGATTATATCATAACATGGGGACCAGTAAACATGTGGGATATAGTAGGCTGCAGGTGAAGTCAGTCTTTTAAGTTAATGTGTTAAAAAAAATATATATATATCTATCTATCTATATACACACACTACAGTTATCCTTTGAGTATTGGATTGTGGTGATTAATATCTCCTTGGTGGCCCTATTTCAACTTTTCACTGTGTATTCAATTACCTCTTAATTCCACAGTTTTGTTCCCTGTACTGCCTACTTTTACCTGTGCTTAAAATCAGGTTGCGATGCAGGTCTGTATGTGTTGAAGGACTGAGGACGCAGAAGCACGCATCCTGCAAGGTCAGATTACAGACAGCCAGGGACTGTAAGTAAATGATTAAACCCAGGTCCTCCCCAGCAGTTGATAGCAGTGCCTGGGCTGTGTGCACTTCTCCCTGTCCCTGCGCTTGGCAGACGCTCCCTCACTCAGCAGACTGGGACAATGCAGAGTTGGTTCAGCGCAGACCAGGGAAGGGAGATCTGCCATCTGCTCAGTGTATAAATGAAAGCAACATGTGGTAAGAGGACCCCTTTGTGCTGCAGGAGATTAACCCTTTAGGGGGGAGGGCTCTGGTTACTGACACTTTTGGGGGGCTATTGTTACTGGCTAGTGAGGGCAGGCGGGATTAGCCTCAGGGCAGTGGCGGCCATCTTAACTGAATAGTGAGATTGCAGTTTTATGCAGACTGGTTGCTAAGGGCTGAATCTTATTAAATATGGGGTAAGTCAGTCTAATAGTAACTGATTCTGGAATATCATGTTATTAGTAACTACATATATGAAAATTGAAATTAGGGTCTAAATGTGACAGTTATCCTTTAAAGGCAAAAAAGTGTCATTATCTGAGATACTTTGACAATGGCCAAATTGTGAAGGCTAGATGACTGGGTCAGATCATCTATAAATTGGCAGGTCTTGCCATTTTTATCTAACTTTACACAAATTATTGGTTGGCTTACTGTGCACAAAAATGTTGGCTAAACCAAGCCCCCTCATCCAGCAGGAAAATCAAAATAAGTGAGTTTGTTGCAATGGATTATGGGGTTTGGTGCATTTGCTTAACAAAAGGTCTAAAACCAGTGCACTGAAAACCTGAAAATTCGGATAAAACTAAAGTAGTATTTCTCAGGAATAAGGACCTGATTCTTCAAGGCATTCTTCAAGGTATGTTTTCTTTTAAACTAATTGTAGAGATGACAGTCTACCTAAAGTGCATAAACCATTTTAAAACTGTAATAATTTTAAAATGGGTTCCTGTAAC